>NC_036863.1:18181933-18304433 GCF_002910315.2 Salvelinus sp. IW2-2015
GGGCGGGTGCACGGTGTTTCCTCCGACACATTGGTGCGGCTGGCTTCCGGGTTGGAGGCGCGCTGTGTTAAGAAGCAGTGCGGCTTGGTTGGGTTGTGCTTCGGAGGACGCATGACTTTCGACCTTCGTCTCTCCCGAGCCCGTACGGGAGTTGTAGCGATGAGACAAGATAGTAATTACTAGCGATTGGATACCACGAAAAATTGGGGAGAAAAGGGGATAAAAATTTATATAAAAAACAATCTACACACAAATACCCCATGATGACAAAGTGAAAACAGGTTTTTAGACATTTCGGCATATGTATAAGAAAAACATAAGTATTCAGACCCTTTGCTATGAGATTCGAAATTGAGCTCAGGTGCATCCTATTTCCATTGATCATCCTTGATGTTTTTACAACTTGATTGGGTAAATTCTGTGGTAAATTCAATTTATTGGATATGGTTTGGAAAGGCACACACCTGTCTATATAAGGTCCCACATTTGGCAGTGCATGTCAGAGCAAAAACCAAGCCATGAGGTCGAAGGAATTGTCCGTAGAGCTCCAAGACAGGTTTGTGTCAAGGCACATATCTGGGGAAGGGTACCAAAACATTTCTGCAGCATTGAAGGTCCCCAAGAACACAGTGGCCTCCATCATTCTTAAATGGAAGAACCACCAAGATTCTTCCTAGAGCAGGCCGCCTGGCCAAACTGAGCAATCTGAGGAGAAGGACATTGGTCAGGGACCACTGCGCCACCCGGGAGGCTGGTTACTTAAGGCAAAAACGAAAGTAAGGGGGTTGGTCATGGGTGTACATATAACGCGAATGTCTAGCAAACCAAAGGTTGTGAGTTCGAATCTCATTATACAACGCTAGCATTTTAGCTAATTACCAACTTTTCAACTACTTGACACCTACTTAGCATGTTAGCTAACCCTTAACCCTAGCTAACGTTAGCCAGCTAGCTAGAATTCCTAACATATGTTTTTAAAATCCGTAACATATTGTACATTTTGCACATTTTTTACATATAATATTAATTGTTATTTGTATCATAAGAAATGAGCGATGGACATCCACAAATTAGAACATACCATACGAAACGTAACAATTCATACTAAATGGAGTGTCGCCGATTTACGTACAGAATAATACGAAATGCTCTTGAGACCAGGTTGTTGCAGAGGACACCAGCATAACCCCCAACTGTACCTCAGTCTTTTCACTTTATCTCACCCTGTTGCCCTGTAGATGCTTGAAGAGAAATGCTGCGGGATGCTGGAGAGGATCGACTTTCCTGTTTTCCAGCCGAGCACCCCAGATCCAGCCCCGGCCTGCGAAGAAGCACCCAGGTCCCCTGAGATGGCAGCCCCAGTCCTATCGTCAGGGTCAGAGCCATCAGAGGCGGAGAAGCTGAAGGAGAGTATACCAGCATCCCACACTCCTGGGGAGAGCACCAGCCTCAGCCTGGCCCTCAGCCTGGGTCAGTCCACTGACAGCCTGGGGCCCTATGGAGACGGAGGGGGAGGCGAGGGCCAGGAGAAGAGGCCCGGCCTGGTAGACCGCCAGGCCTCCACCGTGGAGTACCTCCCAGGCATGCTCCACTCAAGCTGCCCCAAAGGCCTGCTGCCCAAGTTCTCTAGCTGGTCGCTGGTCAAGCTGGGCCCCGCCAAGGCCTACAACCACCACACTGGCCTGGAGCAGCCGGGCTTCCTGCCTGGGTCCTCCTTCCTCCTGCCCTGGGACGTAGTGATTCGCTCCCGTGCCGAAGATGAAGTGGGCCTAACTGAGCCCTTGGATGGGGGACCCTCTTCCTGGCCGGCCCCCAATAAAGCCCTAGTGGGAAAGCGGGGGAGCGCAGGGGGCCTTGGTAGGGGACGCAGGCGAGATGACGTGGCCCGGGCCTTCGTGGGCTTTGAGTACGAGGACAGTAGGGGCCGGCGTTTCCTTAGCTCAGGGCCTGATAAAGTGGTGAAGGTGCTGGGGCCTGGAGGGGCAAAAGAGCCGGCCACCAGGGCCCTGAACACAGACATGCCCCTGTACATCCCTTCTCCAGCCCAGGGGCGCGGCCTGAAGTCCCACTATGCCCAGCTGGCGCGTCTCTACATTGTTGTACCTGACGCCCACCTGGAGATAACACTTAACCCACAGGTACACTTGCCTGGCCTTCATTTACCTGTCAACTGGTGTTTGTCAAAAGTTAATTATTCTCATGTTTTCCTCATCTATAAGTAAATTCCTCACTTCTCATGTTTTCCTGGTGACAAACACCAGTTATGCTAAACTGTCAATGCATTTAGAACTGGACTCATTTTGAGTTGTTAGTGTAGTAACAGGCTGTGTTAGTGTAGTAATAGTCTGTCGACTGGAGATTTTTTTGTTTTGCAAATAGTCCCTTTGTTGATTGAGATGTAATGCTTTAATGTTGACTGTAAAACACTGCCCCTTTCTTCTTAGGTCCAACCGGGCTCTCCTCCCTGTTCAGTGTTCCATCCAGAGCAGACGGAGCTGGTGCTGCCCTCTGATGGCCTGTGGGTCCTACGTTTCCCTTACTCCTACGTCACAGACCGTGGCCCATGTTACCCACCTAAAGACAACCAGCCCCTGGCCAACTACAAGGTCCTCAGAGGCATCTTGCGTGCCAACACTGCCAGCCCCCTTCCACCACAGTAACCCCCACTCATAACATTGTACCGCAAAGTGGCTCTCACTTACTTGCAAGGTTATTGTAAAAATGACTGTGTTGGTTGGACCGTGACCTCTTGCCTGGTGTTTTATCCCCTAACAAATTATTTTGAGTTAAATGGAATTGGGCTGGATAAGTTTATTATGAATGGCAATCTCATAAAATAAAAAAGTGTTGGTCTGCGCACAACTGCATCTCCACTTGGATATATTCAAATTGAAGATATTGCTCTGTTGTTCATGTAAACCATGTCTATTAAGGAGAGAATAAATGGCATCTTATGGATGATCCTTGTCTGTTGGCTTTATTCACTGTTATTGTGCACACTCAATCCAGACTGTCCTGTATAGAGGCTTATTTTGAGTTTGACTGTAGTATGATCATTATTCAGACAACCATTGCTCGCCTGAGGTAGTGTGGTCTACAGCTTTATCATGAGCTACTCTATCTAACTAGAGAGTTTTCATCTGTATTTTTTGTAGCTGTTTACATACCACCAGACTGAGGCTGGCACTAAGATAGCATTGAAAGAGCTGTAACCAAGAAAACTCTCACCCGGAGGCGGCGCTCCTAGTAGCCGGGGACTTTAATGCAGGGAAACTTAAATCCGTTTTACCAAATTTCTATCCACATGTTAAATGTGCAACCAGAGAGAGAAATTCTAGACCACCTTTACTCCACACACAGAGACGTGTACAAAGCTCTCCCTCGCCCTCCATTTGGCAAATCTGACCATAACTCTATCCTCCTGATTCCTGCTTACAAGCTCAAATTAAAGCAGGAAGCACCAGTGACTTGGTCTATAAAAAAGTGGTCAGATGAAGCGGATGCTAAACTACAGGACTGTTTTGCTAGCACAGACTGGAATATGTTCCGGGATTCCTCCGATGGCATTGAAGAGTACACCACATCAGTCATTGGCTTCATCAATAAGTGCACCGATGACGTCGTCCCCAAAAAAGCCGATACCGATTAATCGGCTTATTATATATATATTTGTAATAAATGACAATTACAACAATACTGAATGAACAATGAACACTTATTTTAACTTAATATAATAAATACAATCAATTTAGTCTCAAATAATGAAACATGTTGAATTTGGTTTAAATAATGCAAAAACACAGTGTTGGAGAAAAAAGTAAAAGTGCAATATGTGCCATGTAAAAAAGCTACTGTTTAAGTTCCTCAGAACATGAGAACATATGAAAGCTGGTGGTTCCTTTTAACATGAGTCTTCAATATTCCCAGTTAAGAAGTTTTAGGTTGTAGTTATTATAGGAATTATAGGACTATTTCTCACTATACCATTTGTATTTCATATACCTTTGACTATTGGATGTTTTTATAGGCACTTTAGTATTGCCAGCCTAATCTCGGGAGTTGATAGGCTTGAAGTCATAAACAGCATTGCTAAGAGCTGCTGTTTGAATGAATGCTTACGAGCCTGCTCCTGCCTAACACCGCTCAGTCAGACTGCTCTATCAAATATCAAATCGTATACTTAATTATAATATAATAAACACACAGAAATACGAGCCTTTGTTCATTAATATGGTCAAATCCGGAAACTATAATTTCGAAAACAAAACTTTTATTATTTCAGTGAAATACGGAACCGTTCTGTATTTTATCAAAAGGGTGGCAACCCTAAGTCTAAATATGACTGTTACATTGCACAACCTTCAATGTTATGTCATAATTATATACAATTCTGACAACTTAATTACGGTCTTTGTTAGGAATAAATGGCCTTTCAACAGTTTGCAACGAGCCAGGTGGCCCAAACTGCTGCATATGACTCTGCTTGCACTGAACGCAAGAGAAGTGACACAATTTCCCTAGTTAATATTGCCTGCTAATATAAATTTATTTTAACTACATATGCAGGTTTAAAAAAATAGACTTGCYTATTGATTTTAAGAAAGGCATTGATGTTTATGGTTAGGTACATTATTGCAACAATTGTGCTTTTTTCGCAAATGCTCTTTTGTTAAGCAGAATGGAAGTGGGGATTTATTTGATCGCCTCTGAATTCTCAGAAGGCAGCCCGCCCTTCTTTTTCTCTGCCTCCTCTTCACGCAAATCATGGGGATCTGGGCCTGTTCCCGAGAAAGCAGTATATCGTTCGCATCGGCCTTGTCAGACTCGTTAAAGGAAAAAGCTTCTAACAGTTCGTGGTGAGTAATCGCAGTCCTGATGTCCAGAAGTTATTTTCGGTCATAAGAGACGGTAGCGGCAACATTATGTACAAAATAAGTTACAAACGACGCAAATAAATGGAAAAAAAACACAATTGGTTGGGGGCACGTAAAACATCTGCCTTCTCCTCATCGACGGGGCTGCAAGTTGAGAGCTTCAAGTTCCTAGGTGTCCACATCACCAACAAACTAACATGGTCCAAGCAAACCAAAACAGTCGTGATGGGGGCACGACAAAACCTATTTACCCTCAGGAGACTGAAAAGATTTGGCATGGGTCCTTAGATCCTCAAAAGGTTCTACAGCTGCACCATTGAGAGCATCCTGACTGGTAGCATCACTGCCTGGTARGGCAACTGCTCGGTCTCCGACCGCAAGGCACTACAGAGGGTACTGCGAACGGCCCAGTACATCACTGGGGCCAAGCTTCCTGCCATCCAGGACCTTTATACCAGGCGGTGTCAGAGGAAGGCCCTAAAAATTGTCAAAGACTCCAGCCACCCTAGTCATAGACTGTTCTCTCTGCTACTGCACAGCAAGCGGTACCGGAGTGCCAAGTCTAGGTCCAAAGGCTTCTAAACAGCTTCTACCCCCAAGCCATAAGACTCCTGAACACCTAATCAAATGGCTACCTAGACTATTTGCATAACCCCCCCACCCCCTCTCTTTTACACCGCTGCTACTCTCTGTCACTTTAATAACTCTACCTACATGTACATATTACCTCTACTAACCGGTGCCCCCCCCCCCACATTGTCTCTATACCGGTACCCCCCTGTATATAGTCTTGCTAAAAGTTATTTTACTGCTGCTCTTTAATTACTTGTTACTTTTATTTCCTATTCTTATCCATATTTTTTTAACTACATTGTTGGTTAGGGGCTCGTAAGTAAGCATTTCACTGTAAGGTGTACACCTGTTGTATTTGGCGCATGTGACTAATTCAATTTGATTTGATTTGATATAATGGTGAGATCACACATCCATTAGTTTGTCCTCAATAAATAAAATAGCATGTAACGTTTATTATGTGAAGCCTAGTCTCGCGTTGCCATACCTCGAATATCACATTGTTGTCATGGCTCCCTTATAGGGCTGGAGAATTTTGTTACAAAAACGGTTTGAATGGTCCGCTGATTGGATGTTACATTTTAAGAACCCTCCCCCCACACGCGGGTAGAAGGGGTGAGTAATTCTTTCCCGTCCGCGTAGTTGTTGCCTATGCTTGTTATCAAGTGTGGCCAACAGAATGATGAGTTGCTTGAATCTATAGAGAAACATATACTTAATTGGTTATCTAAATTTCCCAATTCGTTATTATTGATACGAGGGGACTTTAACATTACTATAGATAATTCAACTGATAGATGGCCCCCAGGTAGGCCAACCAATCAGACTTTGGGTTTAATACTTTTTATGGAAAAGTTTGATCTTACTGATATATGGAGAGAGAGGTTTCCGGCAGACAGATCATTCACTTGGAGTAGCAAAACAGGTTCCAGACAATCCAGAATAGATTTTTGGCTTATATACAAATGTGTTGATAGTGAGTGTTACTCAAATATTTGTACTACTCCCCTCACAGACCATAGGGCCATTTACATTGATATCAAAATATTTACCCCTGATACTAACCTTGGTAGAGCATCCTACTGGAAGCTAAATAGCTCATTATTAAATAATGATATAGTTAAGTTTGAGGTTAAAGATCTGCTCTCACACTTTTGGGAAAGGGCTTGTGAAGAAAAATCTTATTGCAAGAACTGCGAGCTCTCTAAATTTGAGGTGTCCAAATACCTTAGAAAATATGGTAGTAATCTTGCTAAAACCAGAAGAGCTGAGGAGGAAAAGGTGATCGTTAAGATAACTTCCCTTTCTCAGAGGTCCCCAGCCGGCCTCTCGGGGGAGGAGAAGATGGAACTAATTGAGTTACAAAATAAACTGGATAATATATATAGATTAAAAGCAGAAGGAGCCTTTATTAGATCTAGGAAAAAATGGATTGAGGATGGAGAACAGAATTCATCCTATTTCTTTAGACTTGAGAAATTTCACTCTAAAAATAACACTATCCATAAGTTAAACATTGATGGTGTTATTACAGATGACCAAAAATGAATCGCTAAATACTGTAGCAATTTTTACAGAAAATTGTATAGCTCTACGTACTGTCAGGAATCCACAGATATGTTTTTGACTCACTGAATAATGTTCACTCTATCAGTGATATAGAATCTAAACAGTGTGATGAACCCATCAAAGTTGAAGAGATTATAGAGTCTATCAAACATCTAAAGAACAATAAATCACCAGGTGTTGATGGAATTACATCAGAATTTTACAAATGATTTTCTGAACAAATAGCTCCCTTCCTATTTGAAGTCTTTTTAGAGAGTATTAAAAACAATGTTCTCCCTCCTACAATGAGTCAGGGGTTAATAACACTGATACCTAAGCCTATAAAAGAAGTGCTGCTCATCGATAACTGGCGTCCAATTTGTCTTCTTAATAATGACTATAAGATATTAGCCTTACTACTTGCAAAAAGAATTAAAGAAGTCCTGGATGCAATCATTGATGAAACACAGTCTGGCTTCATGAGGAACAGACATATTTCTAACAATGTCAGACTAGTATTAGACATACTTGACTACTCAGACCTAATAACCGAGGATAGCTTCATATTATTTTTAGATTTTTATAGAGCATTTGACACAGTAGAGCATCAGTTCCTCTTCCACTCCCTTGAGAGACTTGGCTTTGGGGATTTTTTTCTGTACGGCTATTAAGACTCTCTATGCAAATAGTAACAGCTCTATCAAATTGAAATATGGCACCTCACCTAGATTTGAGTTAAAGAGAGGAATTAGGCAAGGTTGTCCTATCTCTCCGTACCTGTTTTTATTATTCACCCAACTTCTTGCAAATTCTTTAAATAATAGACCTGTACCAGGTATTTCCATAGCTGGTAAATAAATTATTATAAGCCAGCTGGCTGACGATACTACACTTTTTATGAAAGAAGCTAACCAAATTCCCATATCGATCAATGTGATACAATCCTTTTCCAAAGCGTCTGGTCTATATCTTAACATTAATAAATGTGAACTCATGGCTGTCAAAGATTGTGTGACACCTTCATATTATGGTATTCCAGTAAAAGAAGAACTTTACAAAGGATCAGAAGTCTAGAGGCTTACTAAATCTTAACCCTCTTATTAAAAAAAATGCAGAAGAAGCTACAGATGGCTACAGAGGGACTTATCTTTAAAAGGTGGAGTCCTAATAACCAAGGCTGGAGGTATCTCTAGGCTAACATATGGCGCTCTATCTTTATGTCTTGACAGTAAAATAAGCAAGGAGATAGACCAGATGCTTTTCAACTTTCTGTGGAGAAATCGTACCCATTACATTAGGACAACTGTTGTAATGAACACTTATGAGAATGGTGGGCTGAATTTTCTGGACTTTACTACCTTAAATAATAATTTTAAGATCAATTGGATAAAACAATTCCTAAGAAGACCCACTTCTATCTGGAATTTTATTCCTCATCATGTCTTCTCTACTTTTGGTGGCCTTAACTTCATGTTGTTTTGCAATTATAATATTGACAAAGTTCCAGTGAAACTTTCTGCTTCATCGGCAGGTTTTCTTGTCATGGTCCTTCATTTATAAACACAATTTTTCTCCACACAGATATTATATATGGAATAATCGGGATATATTGTATAAAAATACTTATTTGTTTTTAGAATATTGGTTCCGAAATAATATCCTATTGGTGAGCCAACTGGTAAATGCAGAGGGTCTTTTACTCAGTTATAAGGAATTCGTATCACTTTACAAGGTCCCTGTAACACCTAAAGATTTTGCAATTGATTTAGATGTCATTCCCTCAGGTGTTGCTCTATTATTCAGGAACGTGTCAAGACCTGACCCTCAGAGCGTACCCCCTATTGACCCTGTTGACTCATCAGTAGGAAAGATTTGTTTCTCTTTTGGTCCATTCAACAACAGAGCGATACGGACCTTGTTTCAGCAGGATGTTATATATACCTTATGTCATGCCTTATTGGAATGGATTTATTGATAATATCTGTTGGAAAAAAGTTTGGATGTTGCCACACATACCTACTTGTTAACAAAATTAAGGAAGTTTTCTTTAAAATTATTCATAAATATTATCCTGCCAACCACTATATGAAGAAGTTTAAGGAAAACATCAACTCAAATTGCTCCTTTTGTAATGACKACCCAGAAACASTGTTGCATCTTTTTTGGCATTGTATTCATGTAAGAAAACTGTGGCAAGACATCAGTAGATTTATAATTTAACATATTTATGAAGGTCTTACACTATTGTGGAGAGATGTACTGCTTGGATTCTTTACCTACGATAGGAATAAGCTGAAACATTTTTATGTAATTCATTTCATTATTCTTTTGGCCAAATTTCATATTCACAAATGTAAATTTACAAACAAAAAAACACATTTTCTTACCCTACAAAAAGAAATTGAACTGTATTTTAAGACAATTAAATACTCTACTAACAAAAAAAGCTGTTTGTCACGTCCTGACCATAGTTCTTATGTGTTTTGCTTGTTTAGTGTTGGTCAGGACGTGAGCTGGGTGGGAATTCTATGTTGTGTGTCTAGTTTGTCTGTTTCTGTGTCCAGCCTAATATGGTTCTCAATCAGAGGCAGCTGTCAATCGTTGTCCCTGATTGAGAATCATATATAGGTGGCTTGTTTTGTGTTGGGATTTTGTGGGTGGTTGTCTCCTGTGTCAGTGTTTGTGCCACACGGGACTGTGACGGTTAGTACGTTTGTTGTTTTGTATTTTGTCTAGTTTTTCATGTCATTAAATCATGGAAACTTACCACGCTGTACATTGGTCCTCCGATCCTTCTTGCTTCTCCTCGTCTGAGGAGGAGGACGACTTAGACTGCCGTTACGAACCACCCACCAAACATCGGACCAAGAGCGTGGCTACGGGCAGCGACAGCAGCAGCAGCAGCGGCCACTACACAGGACTCCTGGACATGGGAGGAAGTTCGGGAGGGAAAAGGACACTGGGCTCACATTGGTGAATATCGCCGCGCTCGTGAAGAGAGGGAGGCAGCTAGGAGAGCAGAGGCAACCGGAGAGAGGAACCGGCGTTATGAAGGTACGCGGCTAGCACGGAAACCCGAGAGAAATCCAAAAATGTCTTGGGGGGGGGGGGGGGGGGGGGGGGGGCTAAAGGTAGTGTGGCGAGGGCAGGTAGGAAACCTGCGCCACTTCCCATGCTACCGTGGAGAGCGGGAGTACGGGAGCAGACACCGTGTTATGCGGAAAGCGACGGTGTTTCCTGTACGTGTGCAATAGCCCGGTGCGGGTTATTCCACCTCCGCACTGGCCGGGCTAGATTGAGCATTGAGCCAAGTGCCATGAAGCCGGCTCAACATATCTGGCCTCAAGTACGTCTTCGGGCCGGTGTACATGGCACCAGCCTTACGCATGGTGTCCCCGGTTCGCCAACACAGCCCAGTGCGGTTATTCCACCTCCCCGCACTGGTCAGGCTACGGGGAGCATCAACCAGGTAAGGTTGGGCAGGCTCGGTGCTCAAGGAGCCAGTACGCCTGCACGGTCCGGTATATCCGGCGCCACCTTCCCGCCCAGCCCAGTACCACCAGTGCCTACACCACGCACCAGGCTTCCTGTGCGTCTCCAGAGCCCTGTTCCTCCTCCACGCACTCTCCCTGTGGTGCGTGTCTCCAGCCCGGTACCACCAGTTTCCGGCACCACGCACCAAGCTTCCTGTGCGTCTCCAGAACTCTGTTCTCCTCCACGCACTCGCCCTGTGGTGCGTGTCTCAGCCGGTACCACCAGTTCCGGTCCACGCACCAGGCCAATAGTGCGCCTCGAGAGTCCAGTGTGCCCTGTTCCTGCTCCCCGCACTAGCCTTGAGGTGCGTGTCTCCAGTCCGGTACCACCAGTTCCGGCCCACGCACTAGGCCTACTGTGCGACTCAGCAGGTCAGATCGGCCGTCTGCCAACGCGCCGTGCACTGCCTGCGTGCCCAGCGCGTCTGAGCCGCCCGCCTGCCCGCGCCGTCTGAGCCGCCCCGCCTGCCCCGCGCCGTCTGAGCCGCTCCGCTGCCCAGCGCCGTCTGAGCGCCGTCTGCCAGGCGCCGTGGCCGTTTACGTTCTGCCCAGCGCACGCTCTGGCCCCGTCGTAGCGCGCTCCGCGCCGTCTGAGCCGTCCGTGCCAGCGCCGTCTGAGCCGTGCCGTCTGCCGCGCCGTCTGAGCCGTGCCCGTGCTGCCGGCCGTCTGAGCGCCGTCTGCCCAGCGCCTCTGAGCCGTCCGTCTGCAAGCGCCGTCTGACCGCCCGTCTGCCCAGCGCCGTCTGAGCTGCCCAGCGCCGTCTGAGCCGTCCGTCTGCCCAGCGCCGTCTGAGCCGTCTGTCGCTGCCCAGCGCCGTCTGAGCCGTCCGTCTGCCAGCGCCGTCTAGCTCCGTCCTGAGCGCGTCTGAGCCCGTCCGTCTGCCTCTGCGCCGTCTGAGCCGTCCGTCTGCCCAGCGCGTCTGAGCCGTCCGTCTGCCCAGCGCGTCTGAGGCCCCGTCTGCCCAGCGCCGTCTGAGCCGCCGTCTGCCAGCGCGTCTGAAGCCGGCCGTCGGCCTGCCCAGCGCCGTCTGAGCCGTCCCCAGCGCCGTCTGAGCCGCCGTCCTCCAGCGCCGTCTGAGCCGCCGTTCGCCAGCGCCGTCTGAGCCGCCGTCTGGCCCAGCGCCGTCTGAGCCGCCCGTCTGCCACAGCGCCGTCTGAGCCGCCCGTCTGCCCAGCGCCGTCTGAGCCGCCCCGTCCTGCCAGCGCCGTCTGAGCCGCCGTCTGCCCAACGCCGTCTGAGCCGCCCGTCTGCCCAGCGCCGTCTGAGCCGCCCGTCTGCCCAGCGCCGTTAGAGCGCCCGTCTACCAGCGCCGTCCGTCTGTCCCGAGCCGTTAGAGCCGCCCGTCTGCCCAGCGCCGTTAGACGCCGCCCGTCTGTGAGCCGTTAGAGCCGCCGTACACTCTGTCCCGAGCCGTTAGAGCCGCCCGTACTCGTCCCGAGCCGTTGAGCCGCCCTCTGTCCGAGCGTTAGGCCGCCGTTGTCCCGAGGCGCGTTAGACGCCGTCCGTCAGTCAGGAGCCGCCAGAGCCGCAGCCAGTCAGGAGCCGCAGAGCCGCGAGCGCTCCGGAGCGCCCGTACGCCGCCAGCATGAGCCGAGCACGCCTCTCCAGCCATCAGCCGCCCTCCAGTCATGAGCCGCCTCGTCTGCATTGAGCCGCCTCCGAGTCAATGAGCGGCCGCTCTCTACAAGTCTACAGAAGACCGTCCTCAGTCATGAGACTCCGCCCATCATGAAGCCGCGGGCCCGGCGGTATACATCCAATCTAGAGCCTTTCAGTCATGTGAGCCGCTGGGTTATCAGTCATCGAGAGATTCCCGGTCAGTACGCCGCCTTGCCAGTACCGGGTCGCCCTCTTCCGGAGCTCGCGCTCAGGGTCGAGCTGCCCACTCTCAGTTCCGGAAGCTGCCCTCAGACTCGGAGTTGCCCTCTGTCCTGAGCTACCTCTCTGTCCTGAGCTACCTCTCTGTCCTGAGCTACCTCTCTGTCCTGAGCTACCTCTGTCCTGAGCTGTCTCCTCTATCTAGGGGGGACTTTTGTGAAGGTTCCTAGACCAGGGTCGGGGGCGAGGGTCGCCACTCAAAGGACGCTAAGGAGGGGGACAAAGACAATGGTGGAGTGGTGTCCTCGTCCACCGCCGGAGTCGCCACCGCGGACAGATGCCCACCCAGACCCTCCCCTTGAGTTTTAGGGGTGCGTTCGGAGTCCGCACCTCAGGAGGGGGGTACTGTCACGTCCTGACCATAGTTCTTATGTGTTTTGCTTGTTTAGTGTTGGTCAGGACGTGAGCTGGGTGGGAATTCTATGTTGTGTGTCTAGTTTGTCTGTTTCTGTGTCCAGCCTAATATGGTTCTCAATCAGAGGCAGCTGTCAATCGTTGTCCCTGATTGAGAATCATATATAGGTGGCTTGTTTTGTGTTGGGATTTTGTGGGTGGTTGTCTCCTGTGTCAGTGTTTGTGCCACACGGGACTGTGACGGTTAGTACGTTTGTTGTTTTGTATTTTGTCTAGTTTTTCATGTCATTAAATCATGGAAACTTACCACGCTGTACATTGGTCCTCCGATCCTTCTTGCTTCTCCTCGTCTGAGGAGGAGGACGACTTAGACTGCCGTTACACTGTTAGAATTATAAGTGTATGTATGTCCCTTAAGGTCCTTGTGTAATGTGATATTGTACACCCTAGCTCAATTGTCCATTGTATATAATCTATATATACTTGTGTTCCCTCATGTACTTTCTGTATTGATTTGTTGTGAATTAAAAATATATATTTTAAAAAGTGTGGCCAACAGTCTGTTTTTTATTTATTGAAATCGAAAGTGGCTTACGTTGGTAAAGTCAAACGTCACAACACGTTCTAAATCGCTCTGGTGAGGAAACATAACGTTACTTTTTTCCTTGTCTCCATTCGTCCACATGGTTGCTTGCTTCGCTTTGCGAACGTTACCACCTAAAATATCGTCAAGATTGCCCATTATTTTGTTTTTGTAAGGACCAAAAAAACTGAGGCAGTGGAAGAACCAATTCAAGTAAATAAAAAAAATGTAAATGTAAAAAGTATTTATTTTTAGCTAGTTAAGCTAAATCAACTGTTCAGCTAGCTAACTTTACACACTGTTTAGCTAAGTAAATGAACTGTCATCAGCTAGCTAACTTCCTATCTAGCTATCTTGATGGAATCATTGTAAATTAAAAACTCCTAATGCATTTGTAGATAATAGCTATGGAAAGGGTGAAATTGCAGCTCCAGCTATCAGTAAATGGAGAGTGTAGGCTACTGGAAAGGGCAGGTAATTTCGTGGGCGGACATGAAAATATTCTCCAGTCCCTAGAAGGGAAAACTTTGAAGGCAGAGAGATAATCAGATATGGAAAGCTGTGAAAGCCTGTTTGCAGATGAAGAGAGAGGTCCCAATGAATGTCCCAAGAGACTGACACCAAACCTACGCCATCGTGCATACATTTATTTTGTCCCCCCACACCAAACGCGATCACGACACGCAGGTTAAAATATCAAAACAAACTCTGAACCAATTACATTAATTTGGGGACAGGTCGAAAATAATTAAAACTTTAGGGAAATTTAGCTAGCTAGCTTGCACTTGCTAGCTAATTTGTTATATTTAGCTAACCTGCTGTTGCTAGCTAATTTGTCCTGGGATATAAACATTGAGTTGATATTTTACCTGAAATGCACAAGGTCCTCTACTTAGACAATTAATCCACACATAAAACGGTCAACCGAATTGTTTCTAGTCATCTCTTCTCCTTCAAGGCTTTTTCTTCTCTCTCTTCTCTTCTCTCTCTTCTCTTTATATTGCGCGATTGGCAACTTTCATGAATTAGGTGCATTACCGCCACTGACCTCATTTGTCTTTCAGTCACCCACGTGGGTATAACCAATGAGGAGATGGCACGAGGGTATCTCCTTCTATAAACCAATGAGGAGATGGGAGAGGCAGGACTTGCAGCGCGATCTGCTTCAGAAATAGAACTGACTTCTATTTTAGCCCTTAGCAACGCAGATGCTTATTGGCGCGCGCGAGCAGTGTGGGTGCAAAAATTGAATAATATAGATTTCTAAATGTATTTTGCAATGCGAGCGGTGTAGTCAGCCTGTAAGGGTATATCATATATGCCATGGGTTATATGTGTAGGCCTACCTATGCTAGCAAATGTTGCATACAAAAATACAGTTAAATATCACACACAATGTATAAACCTATTACAATTGGAGCAGGCCCACCCTGCTGGAGGTCTGCTGGGTTCTGTTTCAGCCCAGCAATAGCACACCTGATTCAACTCAAATCTAACGAGTTGATAATAGTGTGCTTTTGTTAGGCTGGAATAGAAGTCTGTTCACCCAGTAGATCAGGGATCAGCAAAGTTTTTACATTTTTTTAAACTTGAAATTATGCTTTAGTAATAATAGCCTACTTGTTAGGACTGAATTATCTATTGTTAAGACTAAGCTGTATAATCTTTACATACAAGTTAGCTTATTTGTATATTTTGAAGTGAAGCGTTTAAACTTTGTTTTAATTGTTAATGAACTAGTGTCAATGTTGATTAAGCACATATCACAATCCTGCAATAAAGAGGGGAATGTGTTCTGTCTGTAATGTTTTGGGGTTGTGTCCTCAAATGAACATTTACTTTTTGTCTAGTTGTAAGTTCTCTACTCTGTTTTATTTAATTGTCACTCTCAGTATATCAGCTATGTTAATTCATTTTGCAGCCATAGGCCTACAGCATGATGGCATTACTGGCTTTGTGGGCATCTGTCATCTGAATTAGAGAATAGCTAAAGGCATACCTTGTTTACATGTTCAGCTATATGTTCTCAATTTAAAATTATACCATTAGACAATGCATATGAGGCAAACCAGATCCAGGCTGTATCATGTCCGGCCGTCATTGTAAATAAGAATTAGTTCTTAACTGACTTGCCTAGTTAAATTAAAGTGCTGACATGAATTGTGTAATGCAAATCCAACCCTTGTAATTTAGGTACAGTATTAAAATAAGGCGATGACAATTAGGCTACAGGAGATGAGCTTTCCCACCCAACCCAACATGCATACATTCATTTTTTTTTCTCCAACTGAGATACGTTCCGAATGGACCCGAGGACAGTCAGATCTGTTCCAAAAAGGCCCATGAAAAAACATACCCGTGCTGGTTCAGACCCATTCAGATCCGAGAGTAGAAAGAAATCTCCAACTGGGCGCTGCCAGCGCCATCAATAAATGAGTGACATTGGCCAAATGATCCAGTTAGGCCCTACGTGTCCTTACCTGCCTATAACAAATTACAAAAACACTATTCGATGTGTATCATATTCAAAACTTTATAGCTTATTTTATTGTCTTTACTGTCTTCAAACTATAATTGCCCACCTCTCCGTTCAGCTGTCGGGTATTTGAGCACTAAATGCATCAGGGCATTGTATACATATACAGGCCTACGTGTCCGCTGTATATTTAAAAATATGTTTCTTCTAACTTTCGCTTTACTTTAATGAAAAAGGCCTCCATCTTCACAATTAACAGTAGCCTAGGCCAAGGCTCCTTTCACTCGCTCTCTTCTCAGCAGCAAAGGTGAGCTACAAGCTTGCTCAGTTCTCATCACCTCACAGACGTTAAATTAACAGAGGATGGGTCCAGTCAGTAAATACATTTTAATTGCACATACCCGAGACCCGTGGCAATTATATCAGACCCACCCAGATCCTAGACAAAAAGTTAGAATTTTCCCAGGTCGGATCTCGGAATTTCGGGTTCTGTTGGACCCGTGAAGGCATATAAGCTATAAAGTCTTGAATATGATACACATCGAAAAGTGTTTTTGTATTTTTTTATAGGCAGGTAAGGACATGTAGGGCCTAACTGTGGATCATTTGGCCAACGTCACTCATTTATTGATGGCGCTGGCAGCGCCCAGTTGGAGTTTTTGTTCTCTTTCTATCAATCAATCAATCAATTTTATTTTATATAGCCCTTCGTACATCAGCTAATATCTCGAAGTGCTGTACAGACACCCAGCCTAAAACCCCAAACAGCTAGTAATGCAGGTGTAGAAGCACGGTGGCTAGGAAAAACTCCCTAGAAAGGCCAAAACCTAGGAAGAAAACTACACCGAGGAGGAACCAGGCTATGAGGGTGGCCAGTCCTCTTCTGGCTGTGCCGGGTGGAGATTATAACAGAACTATGCCAAGATGTTCAAAAATGTTCACAAGTGACAAGCATGGTCAAATAATAATCATGAATAATTTCAGTTGCTTTCATAGCCGATCATCAAGAGTTGAAAAACAACACAGTCTGGGACAGGTAGCGGTTCCATAACCGCAGGCAGAACAGCTGAAACTGAATAGCAGCAAGGCCAGGCGGACTGGGGACAGCAAGGAGTCACCACGGGCGGCAGTCCCGACGCATGGTCCTAGGGCCCAGGTCCTCCGAGAGAAAGAAAGAGAGAAGGAGGAAAATATAAGAGAGCCAATTTTCAAAATATTCTCCAAAATGACAAGCATGGTCAAAATAATAATCAGGAATAAATCTCTCATGTGGCCTTTTCGCGATACTGATCATTAAGAGTTGAAAACAAGCAGGTCTGGACAGGTAGGGTTCCATAACCGCAGGCAGAACAGTTGAAACTGGAATAGCACAAGGCCAGGCGGACTGGGGACAGCAAGGAGTCACACGCCGCCGGTAGTCCCGACGTATGGTCCTAGGGCTCAGTCCTCCGAGAGAAAGAAAGAGAGAAGGAGAAAAATTGAGAGAGCCAAGATTCCTCACAAATAGTCGATAAATACAGCGTCAAATATTGACAACGCCATGTCAAAATAATAATCAGGAATAAATCTCAGTTGGCTTTTCATAGCCGATCATTAAGAGTTGAAAACAGCAGGTCTGGGACAGGTAGGGGTTCCGTAACCACAGGCAGAACAGTTGAAACTGGAATAGCAGCAAGGCCAGGCGGACTGGGGACAGCAAGGTGTCATCATGCCCGGTAGTCCTGACGTATGGTCCTAGGGCTCAGGTTCTCAGAGAGAAAGAGAGAACGAGAGAATTAGAGAGAGCATACTTAAAATTCACACAGGACACTGGATAAGACAGGAGAAGTACTCCAGGTAACCAACTGACCCTAGCCCCCCGACACAAACTACTGCAGCATAGATACTGGAGGCTGAGACAGGAGCGGTCAGGAGACACTGTGGCCCCATCCGAAGAAACCCCCGGACAGGGCCAAATAGGAAGGATATAACCTTCCTATCAGATGAAACCTTATGATTGATTTCTACTTTCGGATCTGTTTTTCCACGGGCCATTTTGTAACAGATGACTGTCCTCTGGTCCACTCGAAACAGATTTCTGTTAAAAAAAAAAGAATGTATTTTTTGGTTGGGTGAGAAAGTCACGGATCCATTTCGAAACAGGTCCAAAGGACCCGTGAATACCTCTAACATAGAGCAACCATGAACTGTTCATCTATGGGTGCAACTGGAATCATTTTGCTAGCAACATTGCTAAAATGAATGAAATTAAATGAACATCATAAAATGTTACCTGTAACCCTCATCTCCTGTAGCCTAATTGTCATCTCCTTATTTTCATAATGTACCTAAATTCCAAAGGTTGGGCTCCCGAGTGGCGCAGCAGTCTAAGGCATTGCATCTCAGTGCAAGAGATGTCACTACAGTCCCTGGTTCAAATCCAGGCTGTATCCCATCCGGCCGTGATTGGGAGCCCCATAGGGCAGCGCACAATTGGCCCAGCGTCGTCTGGGTTTGGCCAGGGTAGGCCGTCATTGTAAAGAATAATTTGTTCTTAACTGACTTGCCTAGTTAAATAAAGTTTACATTTAAAAAAAAATATATACTCTGTATCACTGACCCTGGATAAACTCGCGACTGGGTTAACATGGCCAATCGTTAAGGTCAATAATATGCATAATTTTTTTAGGTGCTTTAACTAGCTAGTTGGTTATACATAGGTAGCTTACGAGGTTAGCTGACTTTTCAAAAAACTAACCTCAAGTAGCTAGCTACTTGTCCCTCGTGATACTTCAGAAACTTAAAAATATATATATTGATATGGCCAGCATTGTAGATAATTTCTCCCCGCTTGCTGCAGTTTTAGCCCACCTCGAAATAACAGAGAAATGCTGTGAAAACCAGCGTGCTTGGAATAGTACCTGAAATATGGACACTGACTGTAGGCCTATAACCTCTCACATGTAGCGTAATAGTAACTCCTGCAGAATTATGCAGTTCTTGCAGTGAAATTATACAACAAATGTTAATTTTGTCTCAGGAAAAGGAGTGGAGAAATATGATTGATTTATTTCAGCATCTCCTCTTGAGAAAATGCAAATATGCATGCAATGTGTTATCTTTTACACTGTTATGCAAACAGACAGTATATATAAAATATGCACTCAAGACCCACTGAAGTCTTATCAGAAACGCGTTTTTTCGTTCTCAGTTTTTCATTTCCTTAAAACCAGTCAAACTGATGACATTTGGACATTTCGCACAGGACCAATCTGTTTTGGAGTTATTGTGTTTTCTCCCCAGTCCATAAACGAAACAGACAACTTTACCGGTCTTAACTAGATTACTAATGCATTTGATCATTATTCTAGTGACATTATTCTAGTGAGCACTACTTTATTTAGTCTTCTGGAACAAGAAGTTATGAAATAAGAGAAGCTGCATGTATCAAACTATAGTTGCCAAACAATTGGCCTACCAAATGTCGGAAATTATAAGCATAAACTTGTCTAAATTAGGGGTGAACGTAGCCAGTAGTAAACTAATTATTATTGTTGTGGATCGAACTGCACAGGTAGCCTACTTTTTTAAGTGATTTGTTTGACAATCAGATGAAAGGATCACACAACCACAATGACATGCGAAACTGAGCCTGCGCAGACCGAAAAAACAACAGTAAACAGGATAAGATGTTTGTTTACATGCCACAGTATCCCGTCTTTAGATCTGCATATTCCAGGCATTTTATCGGGTTTCTCATAACCGGGATACAACATTTTTGAAGTTATTGTAAACGGGGTATGTTTGTCAACTCAAAAACAA
This sequence comes from Salvelinus sp. IW2-2015, assembly GCF_002910315.2. NCBI lineage: Eukaryota > Metazoa > Chordata > Actinopteri > Salmoniformes > Salmonidae > Salvelinus > Salvelinus sp. IW2-2015. The sequence goes on from NC_036863.1 coordinate 18,201,555, forward strand.
AATAATTGAGTATCCGAATAATAACGGAATATTAGTATACATGTAAAGTGGTCACTGTTCCTGACCCCTCTAGCTGACTTCTGCCACGGAACTTGGTCATGGCTAGAAAGACTGCGGCTTTTGTCGAATTAACGTCAGCATTACCCACTAGATGTCGCAGTTAACCAAGTTCTCGAGTGTGGTGTGAGAATTCTCAACATGGGCCCCTAACAGAAAGTAATTATTTCCCCTGCAAAAGTATAAATAACGCTGTCATTTCCAATGCTTCGTATGTATATTTAGTCTTTCCTTAATTTTGTCCTTCAGTGCTGTATGTATGGCATGGTCATGCATACTTCCAGCTTTTATTATAATGCTTAACATTAATATATGGTTCTGCAGGTACAAGGTTTGCTCTAATCAATTGTTATTTGTCACATGCGCCAAATACAACAAGTGTAGACCTGACCGTGAAATTCTTACTTACAAGTCCTTAACCAACAATGCAGTTCATGAAATAGAATTAAGAAAATATTTACTAAATAAACACGTAAAATAACAATTACGAGGCTATATACAGGGGGTGCCGGTACCAATGCAATGTACAGTAAGCACCTAATTTAGCGGGTGTAAAAGAAAGTAGGTACTTGATGCTCACGGCGCAACGATTGGTCAGCCACATTACCATCTGTAGCCAATGGGCACAATGTTGCTATGCTGTAATATTACATTGATTGGTTCCCTTGATTGTCAGTCTGCGCTAGACGGGGTACTGTCTTTGCTCATTTAAACCGTGCGCTCTACAGTTAGTATCCGATTAACATCCTCTGCTTATCGAGCCTTGAAATCAACGCGTAGAAGAAAACCTCTAACGGAATGAGCAGGATTTGCAACACAAAGTTGTGATCTGCAAAGGACAAGAGGCGACGATTGAATTTTCTCTATCCAAAGGTATAGTCAATGCTTATTGTTATTCCACAACTGTACAGGTAGGTTTAAAACGGATTGCATCTTGTCCGAAAGTTCATAACGGGGCCTGAGAAATGATTATAACTATTTTACAACAATTACACAATAACATTTCTGACCGACTATGCTTGGTGTATAACCTGCGAGTGTAGTTTATGATGCGAGTGGAAATGATGTCGAATGTCCGCAGTGGCACTGGATGAGCTGGTTTAGATTACACAAAGTTGGCAGTGGCGTATTCTGCACCACCGCTTCACTGTCGTCTACCCTAAAACTGTATGCGCGCGATGGAAGTGGAAGTTGCAAAGAGGAATGCGTTATGAAATTAAATGGCTCTGACTTGTTTTTGTTGACAGTTTTGTCCAATGTTGAAAATCAATTTTCATTACTTCTGCCATATTAATATAATTGACAGGCTTAAATTGGTTGTTTTAACAGCTATTCAAAATATTACCATCGTTTAGTGGTTGTATTATAATTCCCAATTCTATGGTTGTAACATTGTAACATCGATGTCTTTGTCAAAGGTTCGACAATACCCGATGTCAATCTTTCCTATTGATTTTCAGTGACCTGATAGCCTAGTGAGAGGGCTCTATCGTTTTTCTCCATTCCTACAACACCATACCAAAATAGTGAATCCAGTTTTATGGTGGGCCACATAAACAGATGACAGCTGGTTCCCCTTGATTAGTCTCATAGATCTAATTTACTCTAAATCAGCATGACCAAGTTGGCAGAGAGGGAAAGGGTAGCTATTTTTACCCACTGTAACATCTCTGTTCATTTGGACATTTCATTATCATCCGAGTGAGCGAAACAGCGCCCCTCTGTCTCTCTTACGTGTAGGCCATCTATCTGATATCTGGTCCAAACGAATATTACATTTTTGCCAGCCATAGCGAAGCCAGGGAGCATTTGGCCTCCCTTGACCAAAAAAATAGAACAGTATTTCCAATCAGCATTGAGCTAAACTGAGCGAGCTCAACTGAATGGTCCTGGCAGAAAAAAAAGTGTCAAAGGAAGCCGGCTTGGATTTGGCGTCTATCCTATCAAATCGCTTTGAGAGCATATGTCATTAACAGAAACAACTTGAATTGTTGCATCTCATTGCGTTATTGGCCTCCGGTGTCTAGCTAGCTAAAATTGTCCCTTTCCTAAATTAGCTATGGATGGAGATAGGGATTTGGAATTGTGGTTTTACTTAATTCTCCGTACTGGCCAATGATTATAATGGCGATTCTGATGCAACCATTAATTCATACATTGTTGTGCCCCTGGCCTGAGAGGATGGAAGTTCAATATGTAGCTAGATGTAGAAGGCTAATGTTAGCTAGCTAATGTTGCACATGAATGGAAGTTAGGCTAGCGAGCAAGCATTTTAACCACGTAGCCTAAGATTACAAAAAATAAAAGTGTGTACTGTGATAGCGTGATAGACATGAAAGAGAGGAGGATGGCATTGGTGTTTCTCTACAAGTAGGGTGCTTGGCTTCCCCATTGATTTTTACCTATGCACAGCTACTGCTTAGGTTCCTATTTAGTCATAACCTTAACTGGCAAATTAATATATCAACCACTTAATAGGTAGTTTTAAAACCACCCAAATGAAGCTACCTATGGAACACAGCAGATGCATCACTTGATATTGTCAAGCGCTCAATGTTTGTCACCTCTTTCTTAGCCACTCAGTACTATGACAAAAAACAGCCTTTTAAATAATTGTAAGCATAAGCACAAAATCCTAGCGTTTGGCATGAAGTCAGTGCCAACATGTCGAGCAGTGCAACAGAGATATAGCTGTGTGGGAGTGTTGTTGTGCGTCCCAGGGCCTTCTGGGTAGGAGGCTTTCTCTCAGTCAGTCTGCATACGACTGGCTGTGTATGGCTAGACTGAGGTTAGTACGGTAGCTCACTTTGCCATTCAATCGCCACAACAGAGACTACAAAAATCAGAGCATACAGGACAGGTATAATACAGTCAAGCTGGTGATACTCATAGTCAAGAATCTTACAATTCAACTTCCATTTCCCCTGAACAGCCTACAGTGTTGTATATTCAGTCAGTGTTTACTCCATACTTTGCATCTTGGTAGGGTTGTGTGAGGTAACGACGGTATAGTATACATACCCTAATGCGCATCACATATGCAACAGAACACTGTACAAGTCAATAGACCCCAACTGGATATGATATTAGTGTGTGTGTATCTTCTTCACCGCTTCATAGCATCTTGTGTGTGTAAAAAGGGTGCTATTCAAAGGACACTGCTGGGTCCTCATATGGCAGTGAATCAACTCAGAGACCAGCTGTCTGCATTGGCCCTTTCATTCATCCAATGCTAATAAATGGAGGGAGAGAGCATGGCGGGGATGTTTACACCTTCTATCCAGCTGGTCACACCTATTTCCTGCCAGTCATTCACACCAGCTGGGACATTAGCAGAAAGTTCTACACCCCCTCCACACATTCAGGAGTTTGTCCTGTGTTGTGAAGGATGTGGTACATTCCATGTCTACGTTTTGAACAGGATCTGATTGACATGAAAATCAATGGTAATAATAGACTACCACCACATATCCACTGGGAATCATATCAAATGTTATTTGTCACATGCTCCGTAAACAACAGGTGTAGACTAACAGTGAAATGCATACTTACAGGCCCTTCCTAACAATGCAGAGAGAAAAATAATATAAAAAGTAATAAATACACAATGGTTAATGATAACTGGGCTATATACACAGTGTACCAATACTGAGTCAATGTGCAGGGCTACAAGGTAATTGAGATAGGTACTGTATAAAATCGAGCACACAGCCATGCAATCTCCATAGACAAACATCAGCAGTAGAAGGGCCCGTACTGAAGAGCTCAGTGACTTTCAACGTGGCACCATCATAGGATGCCACCTTTACAACAAGTCAATGTGTCAAATTTCTGCCCTGCTAAAGCTGCCCCTGTCAACTCTAAGTGCTGTTATTGTGAAGTGGAAACGTCTAGGAGCAACAATAGCTCAGCCGCGAAGTGGTATTTTATAATTATTTTTTATTAAACCTTTATTTAACTAGGCAAGTCATTTAAGAACAAATTCTTATTTTACAATGACGGCCAAACCCTCCGCTAACCCGGTCGACGCTGGGCCAATTGTGCGCCGCCCTATGGGACTCCCAATCACAGCTGGTTGTGATACAGCCCAGGATCAAACCAGGGTCTGTAGTGACGCCTCTAGCAGTGAGATGCAGTGCCTTAGACCGCTGCGCCACTCAGGAGCCTCATAAGCTCACAGAACGGGACTGCCGAGTGCTAAAGCGCGTAAAGTGTAAAAATCCTCTGTCCTCGGTTGCAACACTCACTATTGAGTTCCAAACTGCCTCTTGAAGCAACGTCAGCAGAATAACTGTTCGTCGGGAGCTTTGTGAAATGGGTTTCCATGGCCGAGCAGCCGCACACAAGCGCAATGGCAAGCTTCGGCTGGAGTGGTGTAAAGCTCGCCGCCATTGGACTGGAGCAGTGGAAACGCGTTCTCTAGAGTGATGAATCGGGCTTCACCATCTGGCAATCAGACGGACAAATCTGGTTTTGGCGGATGCCAGGAGAACGCTGCCTGCTCCAATGCATAGTGCCAACTGTAAAGTTAGGTGTAGGAGGAATAATGGTCTGGGGCTGTTTTTCATGGTTCGGGCTAGGCCCCTTAGTTCCAGTGAAGGGAAATTTTAACGCTATAGCATACAATGACATTCTAGGATTCTGTGCTTCCAACTTTGTGGCATCAGTTTAGTGAAGGCCCTTTCCTGTTTCAGCATGATAAATCCCCTGTGCACAAATCGAGGTCCGTACAGAAATGGTTTGTTGAGATCGGTATGGAAGAACTTGACTGGCCTGCACAGAGCCCTGACTTCAACCTCATCAAACACCTTTGGGATGAATTGGAACGCGGACTGCGAGCCAGGCCTAATCGCCTAACATCAGTGCCCTAATCCTCTTGTGGCTGAATGGAAGCAAGTCCCTGCAGTAATGTTCCAACATCTAGTGGAAAGCCTTCCCAGAAGAGTGGAGGCTGTTATAGCAGCAAAGGGGGGACCAACTCCATATTAATGCCCATGATTTTGGAATGAGTAGTTCGATGGGCAGGTGTCCACATACCTTTGGCCATGTAGTGTAGGTAGGGTTAAAGTGAATAGGTAACAGGATAGATCAGGAGTAGGAACCCTGTTCCTGGAAGGGCCCAGGTACTACAGGATTTTGTTCAAACTAGGCACCACACCTGACCAACTGAGCTAATTGATCAGTTCAGTGATTGCCTAAATTCAACACACCTGGTCTTTTCAGGTCGGTTAAATTAAAAATAGGAAGTGCCTGTGGCACTCCAGGATCAGGGTTGCCTACCCCTGGGATAGATAATAAACAGTAGCTGCAGCATATGTGATGAGTGTGTGTGCTTGTGCATGGTGCGTGTTTCTATGTGTATGTAGTGTGTATTTCTATCAATGTGTGTGTGTGTGTATTGTGCATGTCAAAATGTGTGCAGGCCAATGTAGACCTACATGCATGTCAGTGTGTGTATCCATCCTCCGCAGACGTCATCGGCCAGCCATCCAGCCAGCCCTCAGTGGCCCAGCCCCTGTCTGTCTGGCCAGACTCTGTGCTCTGCTGCTGAATGATGAGCGCTAGGTAGCCTAGCAGTGCTGAGTTACTGGGAGCCGTATGTGCAGTCTGGTGATGGAGTGGCTGGCCTACATACAGCAGCAGCCTAGTCTGGCCATGTAGCTGTATACTGTCACACTCACAAGCACCTGACACCAGTACTACTGCTGCCACTGACCTGCTTCTCCCACTCTCTCCTTTATTTATTTATAATTTTATCATGTCTCTATCTTTCCCTCATCCTACTGCAGTCTTTCATTCTCTTTATTTCTCTCTACTCTAAATCAACTCAACTAAGTTGGCAGAGGGGGAATGGGTAGCTATCTTTACCCACAGTAACATCTCTGTTCCTTTGGACATTTCATTGTCATCTGACTTAAGGTCATTATGATGAAATAGCAACCTAACTGGCAAATAAATAAATCAACCACTTAATAGGTAGTTTTAAAACCACCCAAATGAAGCTACCTATGGAACACATCATAGAAGATGCATCACTTGATATTGTCAAGCACTCAATGTTTGTCACCTTTTCCTTAGCTATGTACCATGTCAAAAAAAATGCCATTTCAACCTTTTAAATAATTGTAAGCGTATTCACAAAATCCTAGCGTTTGGCATGATGTCGAGCAGTGCAACAGAGATATAGCTGTGTGGGAGTGTTGTTGTGCGCCCCAGGGCCTTCTGAGTAGGAGGCTTTCTCAGTCAGTCTGCATACGAATGGCTGTGTATGGCTAGACTGAGGTTTGTACGCCATCACAGAGGCTGGAAAAATCTGAGCATAATGTCCCTAACACCAGTACTACTGCTGCCACTGACCTGGTTCTCCCACTCTGTCCTTTTATTTATTTATCATATTTTATCATGTCTATATCTCTCTCTCAACTTATTGTTGTCTTTCATTCTCTTCTCTTTATTTATTTATTTCTCTCTGGTTTTCTTATTCGCTTTCTCTTCCTGCTGCTCTCTTGTACTTGTCACCATTTCTCTCTCCATCTCTGTCCTTGTTTCTCTCTCCATCTCTGTCCTCGTTTCTCTCTTCACCTCTGTCCTCGTTTCTCGCTCCATCTCTGTCCTCGTTTCTCGCTCCATCTCTGTCCTCGTTTCTCTCTCCATCTCTGTCCTCGTTTCTCTCTCCACCTCTGTCCTCGTTTCTCTCTCCATCTCTGTCCTCGTTTCTCTCTCCATCTCTGTCCTCGTATTCTCTGCTCCATCTCTGTCCTCGTTTCTCCTCCATGTCTGTCCTGTTTCTCTCTCCATCTCTGTCCTCGTTTCTCTCTCCACCTCTGTCCTCGTTTCTCTCTCCATCTCTGTCCTCGTTTCTCTCCATCTCGGTCCTCGTTTCTCGCTCCATCTCTGTCCTCGTTTCTCGCTCCATCTCGGTCCTCGTTTCTCGCTCCATCTCTGTCCTCGTTTCTCTCTCCATCTCTGTCCTCGTTTCTCTCTCCATCTCTGTCCTCGTTTTCCCTGCCCTTTTTTAGATGATCTCTCTCCCTTTCATTCTCTTTTCCGACCCCTCTGTTTTCTCATGACCGTCACTCATGCCATGCCAGCCTCATCTCCATTCCCAGGACACATGTGCCTTGTTTTAGCTAGTTGGCTGAGCAAAACCTCACAAACACTAACAAATGTAACCTTAACTGAAAACTCTTCGTTAGTTTGCTAATGACAACATGTGCCAGAAAGCTGCGACAGCTGTCAGATCGTTATATCTCAAATGAATGATGCTGTTTCAATAGTCTCACTCCTTCAAAATAATAACCATGTTTTTGGTAAGGTTCAGTCTCTACTCACTATAGCATTCTGGTTCCTTGGTGTCCTCCAGATCCAACATCTCTTTTGTTGTGCAAACGTGAAGGGCCCTGCCATTGACAGAGGACCATTTGCTGCTAGGTCCTTTGTTATTCAATGGCGGCGATTTGGTTGCAGTCTGTAATCTCAATTTGAAAAGGGGGGATGAAGAGGGAGAGGGCTCTTCTCTGCTGGGGGTGTTCCTGGGTGATCTGAAATCATGAAGGACAATGGAGAACTTCCTTCCCCATGGAGAGGTGTCTCCTTCAGTGACTTGTGAATATTGGTCGGCATCGCCGTCCTGTGTTGAATGTAGGTTTTAGATGTGGATTGGGAGAAGGAGGTGTCCTACCAGGCCAGACGGTGTGGGTGAGGGCGGTGGGGGGCGAAGTGTCACTACATAGGGCCTATAGTAGATGAATCCAGTTCCTTCAATAAAAATTCTCTACATGGGATGGTTGGATGACTGGGGCTCATTGGTAGCCAGGCAGTCATTTCCAGACTATTTAAATAGTTGCTGGGTTGGTTTTTAGGCCTATTTGAAACGACTTCACCATGATAGCTTGTCATCTCTTATCTTTGCTGGCTGGCTGTATTTTGATATGTGCGTTTATTTTTAACCGCTTTGCTGGGGTGAAGGTAGAGCTGTTATCGAGGCTCCGTTAATGAACCGTGTAGAGGCTTGCTTTTGTTTTCATTGGTTTTGCCCAGAGGGAAGACATTAAGGATGGAGTCTGTCGTTTGTGCTTGTTAGGGTAGAGAATAGCTAGTGATGCCTGCCCACACCGCATACACGCACGCGTACGCACACGCACACACACACACACACACATAAACACGTGCAGTCTGTGTGAGGTGCTGCAGTTGTTGCCCACAGACAAAGCTGACAATGTATGGGTTCTACAGCCCAGCCAACCTCTTTTTGTTTGGAGATGGGTGTCATTTCTCGGGCTGACATGGTTAGACTAAGCTATAAGTTATTGATTGGGGCTTCTGAATGGGCAGGATGGCAATGATTAGACAGGAGGTATCTATGGGCACAGTTCCTTTTTCATATCAATGGTGGTCACAGTAAATTAACGTTTGTAATCCCAAGCTTGATTCCGTCAAGAGGGGATGTGTGTTTATTTGAACAGGCTTGACTGATACAGCTAGCACCTTTAATTATTTGAGATTGCGCTTGACTGATTGATTGGCCATTTGGAATGGTACACACACACACAAACAAAGACACACACACAGTGTCAGCTCAGAGGTAACAGTGGGCCTTAGTGTCATGGCTGTTGTCACTTTGACTGGCCACCATGGCGGTGACCCTTGCCCAGAGAGAGAGAGATAGCTCAGCACTTCCATTCTTCTCTCAGAGGGTGGTGGGTGCCCCTACATATTGTGCCAGGCCCTAGGTCCTTAGTCAGCAGGCTTTACAGCAGGCTTACATGGCATGAGCCGCTTACCTAGCGCGAACTGCTGAGTAGGGATACAGGAGTGGGCATTCTGGACACCCTCTGTATGGCTAGTGTGCACTAACATTATAGGGCCCCTGTAAAGGGACCTCATAGGACAAAATATGGGCACGGCCATTGTTTATGTGGCCAGAGGGGCAAATGTGGTAGCCCTTCTTCACAGGATGGAATCATCCAGTCATCCCAAAAATGTTTCAAATTGGAAACCTTACATGAGTCTGAATTACGAGTCTGTCTGCTTCCTTCTTGCTGTTGTCTTGTAGTCAGGCCAGGTGAAATGTAGACCTATGAAAAAGCATGGCATGTTTTTATTTGTCAAGGGTAGTTGGAATGCTATTTTGCTATGAAGCAGACTACCTTTTTATCACGTTGCATGTCAAAGCACGCGATCGGTGGTTGTGACAAACGGTGTGATAAGTGGGTACAGTACAGCAGTAGTGTACCCTTCCTCCATTTCTGCTTGTCTGTTATCTCTTCAGAACTGGCTTTGCCACTTTAGCCTTTGTGGTGCTGATGTCACAACCCTCTGATCACAGCATCTAATCAATCGCCTGTGTGTGTGTGTGTGTGTGTGTGTGTGTGTGAGGCTAACCACTCTGCCATATGTTTGATTAGCTCAGCAAATCTTTCCTCTCATTCAATTAGCAAGGTAAAGATCTCTTCTTATCATGTTCTTTTTGCTTCACGGACAGTTCCTTTTCTCAATGTGCTTGGTATATTGACGTTGACCACTCAAAAACTATATTTTGGTATTTGTTTCATTAGTCCACTGATGATACAGTCCCAAAATGTTTTTAATGTCAGAAATTATGTTTTCAAGATATAGAACATTCAAAATGCAGAAAGGTTCACATATGACGTTATGTTTTAATTAGGCCTGTTTTAGAATTCAAAGCCACTGCTAACATTGTACAGGTGGATATCATTCCAGAGCTATTAAAAAGTGCAACACCAGCGAACATGGAAAAGTATTCTAAGAAAAACTATGTTGTGAGATATGAGTACATAAAAAACACGATAATGTACATCAATGTTTACCATTTTGGTGCTGGAACAGTAGCAGGCCACTGAGGCCAGTAGAAGTAGCATTTTACTAGCTCCGCCACTACTGCATACACATCCTGTCCTACACACCTTTCCTTCCCTTAGCTCCTCTTTGTGGGTGTTTGGTTGCCGTAGTCTATAGACAACACGCATACATTTAGCTACACACTCCTGGACACTTCCATACATTTAGCTACACACTCCTGATGGAGAGCATTGTATTGAATTGTGTAATAATTCACAAACACTTTCCACCATGCTTTAATGAGAGAGAGCCTCAAGTAAGACTTGTTGGAAAGATTGAGTCAATGAACTGGCGTTTTTCAAAAGGATTTTCCCACTCCGTGGAGTGTGTGTAGGTCTGGATCATTGTGTCTGTGTGTGTGCACATGTGTGCGTTTATGCATGTGTGTAATATTAATATTTGGCATTCTCAACACAAAATATTTCTGTACCTTCACGATAAACATGATCTGTCATCGTGGATCCATATTAAAGTGTGTGCCCCCCCCCCCCCAGGTGTGTGCCTCCCACCCCGCGCCCCACCACGGCCCTCACCTGTGTGTTGCGGTGCTTCCCCTGTGAGCCGTCCTGGGCCGGCAGCCCCTTCCTGCACCGCCCCCATACTTCGCCCAGCAACAGCAACGCTGTCGCCCCTGAAACCGTCGCTGTCTCCCAGGCAACTGTCATCATGACGCGCTCCAAGACCTTCCAGGCCTACCTGCCCAACTGCCACCGCACCTACAGCTGCATCCACTGTCGAGCGCACCTGGCCAACCACGACGAGCTCATCTCCAAGGTAGGCTTTTTCGACAAGCACAAAAAAGTTTAAATACATTTGTGAATAGGGCAGCTACGTCATGTGTATGAAGCTGCATAGCAGAGGAGCTGCAGGCCAGTTGTAGTTAAACCCCATATTTTAACAGCTGTAAATCCTTATGCTGGCACACTTCCTAGCATCTACTGCAGGGCCTCAGTGTGTGTTTGTGTGTGTGTGTGTGTGTGGTTGCATTTGACCAAGACTAGATTCTGTCTCAACGTGATTGCTTCCATTTGCTTACGATAACATTGGACATTCATCGTGTTGCACCAGGTTGACCCGGGTTCACTTTATTCCACCAGTTGTTGTGGTCATTAACACAGTAACGGCCCTGAATTACTTAACACATGTCAGGATCAAGGAAAAGCCCTTAATCCATTTAGCTTTGTGTGCAACTGCAAGAGAGAAATAACGAAGGAAATGAGAGCGAGATCAAACCATAAAAGAGAGGTCATCATATTACTGTCACCTCCTGGAACTCTCTAGACTAGAGCATCATGGGTAATATTCCCGGGTGGATGGAGAAGCCAGGCCACAAAGCTCCCTAATACAGACACACACAGCTTTTCATAGACACACTAGTGGGCTTTTAGTGTAAGCCAGCAGCACATCAAAGCAGATTGACTGTGTTCACTCTGCAAACACACAGTTTCCATGGAAGCAGCATGTTTTTATGTCAGACTAAAATAAAGAGGGCAATGATTGTATGTGTGTGTGGGTGGATGATTTTGTGTGTAATGTGTGTCTGTGTGTGAGAAAGCCAGAGAGAGAGTGAGAAAATAAAGGAGAGTTTGTAGGAGTAAATGTGTGCATGTGTGTGTGTCTTAAACCATAGAGGCTTCATGTTTATCGACAATATATTAGATCGCATGGAACATAGCCACAACACAGCTCCACACCAAACACAGCACAGCTCCACGCCACCCCATACATGACACTACACCACACGCCACAGTACCACATCAGCTCTGTCATATCCAAAGCGACTTACAGTCATGCGTACATACATTTTATGGGTGGTCCTGGCCTGGGAATCAAACCCACTATCCTGCCGTTGCAAAGCGCCATGCTCTAGCAACTGAGCTACATAGGACCACCCCATACCATATAGCTCCATCCCCCACACTACACCACAGAGATCCATCCCCCCACCATACACACCACACAGATCCACCCAGGCTTCTGGTGGCTACGGAGCTACACACGTCACAGTGCGACACACACTACCAGCTTGGGAAAAGCAGCCAATCGTAAAGCCTTCTCCCTCAGGGCTGTTTTTTCTATGGCCATATGGTAGAGCAGAACTCTGACTCGGCCTATCAAAAGGCTTGTGTCTCCTGGGAACTCCTTTGTCGTTGTTGAAAATACGTTGTCGTTAAAAGCTTGAATTGATATAGGTTAAAGGTATGTATGGTACATACCATATAAGTGGATAGGTAGGTACGTACGGTATAGGTAGGTATGTACGGTACATACCATATAAGTGGATAGGTAGGTACGTACGGTATAGGTAGGTATGTAGCGGTACATACCATATAAGTGGATAGGTAGGTAGTCGGTATAGGTAGGTATGTACGGTACATACCATATAAGTGGATAGGTAGGTACGTACGGTATAGGTAGGTATGTACGGTACATACCATATAAGTGGATAGGTAGGTACGTACGGTATAGGTAGGTATGTACGGTACATACCATATAAGTGGATAGGTAGGTACGTATGGTATAGGTAGGTATGTACGGTACATACCATATAAGTGGAAAAACAATACCATGTTAGCATATCATTGAGATGTTTTTAATGGGATAGAGAAGGGGATACCTTCGTTTTAGGAACGTGAGTGATGCCATGTGTCTGCCTTGATGCTAGCATCGCTGTGTAAAACAGGTGGAAAAAAACAACAGACCATTAATGTCTACTCCCGTGAAAGGAGTGTGACTTTTCTCATCCTGTTCTCCCTCTCTCTTTGTCTCTCATCCAGTCCTTCCAAGGAAGTCAAGGTCGAGCTTACCTCTTCAACTCAGTGTAAGTACCTGAGCCTATTTTTATTATTCCCCAAATCAAACCCCCCTTTTTATCACTTTGCCACCCCTCTCTATTTTTTACATTTTATTTTCTTCATTTCTCCATTTCTCACACTCCTCTTGCTCTCCGTCTCAGGGTGAACGTGGGGTGTGGACCAGCAGAAGAGAGGGTTCTGTTGACAGGGCTTCACGCGGTGGCTGATATCTACTGTGAAAACTGTAAAACCACGCTGGGCTGGAAATACGTAAGTAGCTAATTACATAGGAATCCCCACAAACAGATCTCTAGACACGCAGGTGTATAACACATCTATAGACATGATAAACAAATGCTCCACATTGCTGGTGTCCCTGGCTTCACTTTGTGGGCTAACTATGTGGGTGTGTGGAGGTCAGTGAGAGAGACCTGGATGGTACGTGGCCTTGTAGTGTTTTATGGTGTTGCCATCTGTGTGATGTTATTAATATCCTCCACGAGGCCTAATGCTCCAGCACTGTCAAAGGGCCAAAAGTGCTGCTGCTGACCTAGTACACCCATCAACAGGGGGATGATAAGCACACAAACACACACACTCTCACCCATGCATATGCACATACAAGCACYCTACGTAACACGCACACTACGTATTCTATTAGGATTACGTATAAAATAACAAGAAAGGGAGATTACCCCAGATAGAAAATCACACTGTTCACATTCACAACAATGCTCCAGTGTGTGTCTCGCTCTTTCTCTCTGCAGGAGCATGCCTTTGAGAGCAGTCAGAAGTACAAGGAGGGGAAGTTCATTATCGAGCTGGCCCACATGATCAAGGACAATGGCTGGGACTGAGGGGGCTGACCTCCCCCCTAAGGTTTACTGCTAGCTCATCCACATGACCCTATTCACCTGACACACAGCTCATGTACTCCCACAATACACAGGTGTAAGCGTGTGTGTGCGCGAGTGTGCGTGCATGTGTGTTTACCAGAATGATAATCTCCAGTCTAAAGCATATACAGATATGCACAAACACACACACACACAGTTGCACAGAGACGTGTGTTTGTATTCACTCTGCATGCTGAAGCTTGTTCCAGGCCTCAGGGTGGACAGGAGCCCACAGGTTAAGGGTTATAGGTCATAGGTTATGGTCTCTCTGGGGGATGAATGAGATGAACAATGACCATGGTAATGGACAGACAAGAATGGACCCCTCAAGACCCACTAACCCTACAATGAGGTGAAATTCTGTTCAACATTCCGTTTTTTACCTGCAATCACCCTCACTACCCTACATGGATCCTTCCACATGAATGCATTTTTTGGTTACTATGTTTCAATGGACTCCATTGAATTAGGAATTGGAATAATTTTATAGGATCTCTATGATGGGCAGACTCATGGAAGACACCAACCAACCAGAAATCACCAGACTTCTTGAAGCCTGAAATCGTCCAAAACTCCTTTCAACCAAATCAGCACCTTTTCGTTCGGGATTGAGTTTGAAACAGATTGTCATAAATCTAAAACTGCTTGATTGTTCATCTGAAAAAAAAATCTTTGTTGTTCTTAGTTTTTTTATTCGAGCATGTGTTTAAGCTATGGATGTATTTGTTCATTTATTTGGTTTTGTTAGGGAACAATCCCCTTTTCCCCCCTTGTTAAAAGGTAGTAGCTTTGTTGGTTCCCCCCCTCACTTCCAATGGTAGCAATCTTAAAAATGAGGTGTCATTCAAGTTGTCATCCCTTTGCCGATCTGAGTGTGCTATTACCACCCTCTGTGAATGTTTTAGTAATGGCAGTGTGTGCGAGGAACCCAGAGTGCACAAGGTTTACATGTCAACTGGGTAAAGAGACCGGGGGGGAAAATGTAGCACCCATAGCTCTTTTCAGTCTCAAAGCAATGCAGACATAAAGGTGATGCAAACTGATGAGGAAATTAGGCATGTGGAGTGCCCCTTTCCTAGACGCTGATCTGAAGTTAGTGTTGTGTCACCCTCCATCCCCCCAGAGGTTAAGGTTAGGATATGGAGAGGGAAAGCTGATCCTAGAGCTGTTTATAAGGGCAACTTCTAACAGGCACCTCACAAGGACTGATGGTTGTGAACTGGTGGTTCTCTGTTTACCTCGGTCTGCATCCTGCACTGCCTCCTCGCTTATTTGTTTTGTTGTTGATTTTGATTTGAGAAGATTTGAGAATTACGACTTTTAAAATGTACTTTCTACGGTCTGGAACAGGAGAACCAATCGAAAGCCACAGAATACCCAATCAGAGGGTGCCACACGTCCCAGCACAACAACCAAAGACTCCCATCAACAATAAGTTGACCAAACAATGGACCTTGTGGTTGATTGCTTGTATCAGGAAGTTGCCGAATGAAAGATTGTGATTGGCCGAGAGCCACTGTCAAACCTTGGCCTTTCTCTGTGAGATAATGCATTGTTTGGTTGCGACAATTACAATGTTAATACCTGTATATTCACTATGAACATATGCATTATTATATAACGATAAACAGTATTACACCATGTAAATAGCCATATTCAATGTTTTATTTATTCAATTGATGATTATTTTAGTCTATGCTCTGCTGTCTGTCTTGGGGCCCCTTGTGAGACAGTTAGATTTCCTACTTTTTTACTATTTGGAGAGAAAAAAAGAAGAAAAAAAGTATTTTGCAAAGGAAGGAAAATTGATGGCAATATATGGAGACTCAATAAAGATTCTCATTTGATCGATCTGAAACAGAGGCAAAAGTATGTTTTATACTCACCTGGTTGCTAGTCTTGTACTTTAGCCAACCTCTTTGGCTTTTGAGATGACAACAACCACAGGTAGCCTAGTGGTTAGAGCGTTGAGCCAGTAGCTGAATGTTTGCTGAATGAAATGCCCGAGCTGACAAGGTAAAAATCTGTCGTTCTGCCCCTGAACAAGGCAGTTAACCCACTGTTCGCCGGTAGGCCGTCATTTGTTCTTAAAACTGACTTGCCTGGTTAAATAAAATAAATAAAAAACACAAATGAGCTGGCTAAAACAGAAACAGATCTAGCAACCAGGGTCATTGTATTGTACATACAGTGCCTTCAGAAAGTATTCATACCCCTTGACTTATTCCACATTTTGTTGTCTTAACCTGGATTCAAAATGGATTAAATATGTTTTTCTTCACCCATATACACACACATACACAATACCCCATCATGACAAATTGAAAACATGTTTTTAGAAATGTTTGCACATTTATTGAAAATGAAATACAGAAAGATCTCATTTACATAAGTGAGTCAATACATGTTAGAATCACCTTTGGCAGCGATTACAGCCGAGAGTCTTTTTGGGTAAGTCACTAAGAGCTTTGCACACCTGGATTGTACAATATTTGCACATTATTCTTTTTTAAATTCTTCAAGCTCTGTCAAGTTGGTTGTTGATAATTGCTTGACAGCCATTTTCAAGTCTTGCCATAGATTTCCAAGCCCATTTAAGTCAATACTGTAACTAGGCCACTCAGGTACATTCAATGTCGTCTTGGTAAGCAAATCCAGTGTATATTTGTGTTTTAGGTTACTGTCCTGCTGAAAGGTTAATTTGTCTTCCAGTGTCTGTTGGAAAGCAGACTGAAGAAGGTTTTCCTCTAGGATTTTACCTGTGATTAGCTTTTTTCTGTTTCTTTTTATACAAAAAAAACATCTTAATCCTTGCTGATGACAAGCATACCAATAACATGATGCAGCCACCACCATGCTTGAAAATATGAAGTGATATTCAGTGATGTCTTGTTGGATTTGCCCCAAACATAAGGCTTTGTATTCAGAACATAAAGTTCCTTTCTTTGCCACATTTTTTGCAGTTTTACTTTAGTGCCTTATTGCAAACAGGATGCATGTTTTGGAATATTTCTGTACACGCTAACTTCTTTTCACTCTGTCATTTTGGTTAGTATCGTGGAGTAACTGCAATGTTATTGATGCATCCTCACAGCCATTAAACTCTGTAACTGTTTTAAAGTCACCATTTCCCTCATGGTGAAATCCCAGAGCTGTTTCCTTCCTCTCCGGCAACTTAGTTAGGAAGGACGCCGGTATCTTGTATGTGAATGGGTGTATTGATAAACCATCCAAAGCATAATTAATAACTTCACCAAGCTCAAAGGGATATTCAATGTCTGCTTTTTTTCTTTTACCCACCTAACAATAGGTGCCCTTTGCGAGGCATTGGAAAACTTCCCTGGTCTTTGTGGTTGAATCTGTCTTTGAAATTCAGTGCTCAACTGAGGGGCCGTACATATAATTGTATGTATGGGGTACAGAGATTAGGTAGTCATTCAAAAATCATGGTAAAGACTATTATTGCACAAAGAGTGAGTCCACGCAACTTATAATGTGACTTGTTAAGCACATAAAATAAAAATAACAAAGGGGTTAAATACCTATTAACTGAAAACATTTCAGCTGTTCATTTTTTATTAATTTGTTTAAAAAAACAAAACAAAAAAACAATGGGCCTCCCGAGTGGCACGGTGGTCTAAGACGCTGCATCGCAGTGCTAGCTGTGCCACTAGAGATTCTGGGTTTGAGTCCAGGCTCTGTCGCAGCCGGCCGTGACCAGGAGACCCATGGGGTAGCGCACAATTGGCCCAGCATCGTCCGGGTTAGGGGAGGGTTTGGCCGGCAGGGATGTCCTTGTTCCATCGCACACTAGCGGCTCCTGTGGCGGGCCAGGCGCAGTGCACGCTGACAAGGTCGCCCAGTGTACGTTGTTTCCTCCAACCCATTGGTGCTGCTGGCTTCCGGGTTAAATGGGCATTGTGTCAAGAAGCAGTGTGGCTTGGTTGGGTTGTTTTTCGGAAGACGCACAGCTCTCGACCTTCGCCTCTCCCGAGTCCGTACGGGAGTTGCAGCGATGAGACAAGACTGTAACTACCAATTGGATACCACGAAATTGGGGAGAAAAAGGGATAATAATGAATAGAATATAATAATATAAAAATCTAAAAGCATTATTCGACTGACATTATGGGGTATTGTGTGTAGGCCAGTGACATAAAATATCAATTTAATCCATTTTAAATTCAGGCTGTAACACAACAAAATTTGGAAAAGGGGTGTGAATACTTTCTGAAGGCACTGTATGCTTTGACTTTCCAGCTGCTAGGATAGCACCATTAAGATGGATTTCAGAGAAACTTGCATAACTGACAACTGTTCATGCATGCATTTATTATCCCATGAGACAAAATAATTTGTCCCAACATCTGCTGGACTCTCTAAGGCTGGTACATAATGTGTAAAAATAGATGCAGTTAGACATTTTGTACATTGGATGTCTGAAGAGGGTATTAGCCTCAGCTGGTTATCATCACCGGGCTCTCGGATGTGCCCGGACCTCCTGCTCTATTTCAATAGCAGCAGATGGTGGGACAGGGTCTCCTAGCAACTGGGTTTCAGGGGCAACAGTATGAATGGTTGGCATTAGTGTTCCCTGACTGGTACTCTGCATCATGGTACAATGCCACAGTAAAATTCTGGGTTGCCATCCCTCCCTAATATACACTGCTCAAAAAAATAAAAGGGAACACTAAAATAACACATCCTAGATCTGAATGAATGAAATATTCTTATTAAATACTTTTTTCTTTACATAGTTGAATGTGCTGACAACAAAATCACACAAAAATTATCAATGGAAATCAAATTTATCAACCCATGGAGGTCTGGATTTGGAGTCACACTCAAAATTAAAGTGGAAAACCACACTACAGGCTGATCCAACTTTGATGTAATGTCCTTAAAACAAGTCAAAATGAGGCTCAGTAGTGTGTGTGGCCTCCACGTGCCTGTATGACCTCCCTACAACGCCTGGGCATGCTCCTGATGAGGTGGCGGATGGTCTCCTGATGGATCTCCTCCCAGACATGGACTAAAGCATCCGCCAACTCCTGGACAGTCTGTGGTGCTACGTGGCGTTGGTGGATGGAGCGAGACATGATGTCCCAGATGTGCTYAATTGGATTCAGGTCTGGGGAACGGGCGGGCCAGTCCATAGCATCAATGCCTTCCTCTTGCAGGAACTGCTGACACACTCCAGCCACATGAGGTCTAGCATTGTCTTGCATTAGGAGGAACCCAGGGCCAACCGCACCAGCATATGGTCTCACAAGGGGTCTGAGGATCTCATCTCGGTACCTAATGGCAGTCAGGCTACCTCTGGCGAGCACATGGAGGGCTGTGCGGCCCCCCAAAGAAATGCCACCCCACACCATGACTGACCCACCGCCAAACCGGTCATGCTGGAGGATGTTGCCTGTCTCTTATACACATCTAGATGTGTATAAGAGACAGCACCATGACTGACCCACCGCCAAACCGGTCATGCTGGAGGATGTTGCAGGCAGCAGAACATTCTCCACGGCGTCTCCAGACTCTGTCACGTCTGTCACATGTGCTCAGTGTGAACCTGCTTTCATCTGTGAAGAGCACAGGGCGTCAGTGGCGAATTTGCCAATCTTGGTGTTCTCTGGCAAATGCCAAACGTCCTGCACGGTGTTGGGCTGTAAGCACAACCCCCACCTGTGGACGTCGGGCCCTCATACCACCCTCATGGAGTCTGTTTCTGACCGTTTGAGCAGACACATGCACATTTGTGGCCTGCTGGAGGTCATTTTGCAGGGCTCTGGCAGTGCTCCTCCTTGCACAAAGGCGGAGGTAGCGGTCCGGCTGCTGGGTTGTTGCCCTCCTACGGCCTCCTCCACGTCTCCTGATGTACTGGCCTGTCTCCTGGTAGCGCCTCCATGCTCTGGACACTACGCTGACAGACACAGCAAACCTTCTTGCCACAGCTCGCATTGATGTGCCATCCTGGATGAGCTGCACTACCTGAGCCACTTGTGTGGGTTGTAGACTCTGTCTCATGCTACCACTAGAGTGAAAGCACCGCCAGCATTCAAAAGTGACCAAAACATCAGCCAGGAAGCATAGGAACTGAGAAGTGGTCTGTGGTCACCACCTGCAGAACCACTCCTTTATTGGAGGTGTCTTGCTAATTGCCTATCATTTCCACCTGTTGTCTATTCCATTTGCACAACAGCATGTGAAATGTATTGTCAATCAGTATTGCTTCCTAAGTGGACAGTTTGATTTCACAGAAGTGTGATTGACTTGGAGTTACATTGTGTTGTTTAAGTGTTCCCTTTATTTTTTTGAGCAGTGTATTATTTTGCGTGGTTTTATTAGGGATAGAAATGTTTAGTTGGGATATGTGTGCATGACTTGTTCTTGAGCCAAGATAAGAGCATTGAAAGCAATGGAAGAGAAGCATTAAAGTTTGAGTTGCATGTGAATATTCAATTACAGGGCAGTTGTTGTAATGTTAGCATCACACATTCAAATTTAACTTATTTGATACAGTATTTCACATTCAGCTATGTAGCAGTGGAACAGGGTTACTAAAATACCCAACCCCACTAGCTAACCACTACATCAACACACATTTAATCTACACTGAACAAAAAGATAAAGGCAACAGGTAAAGTGTTGGTTCCATGTTTCATGAGCTGAAATAAAAAAATAACAGAAATTTTCCATATGCACAAAAAGCTTATTTCTCTAAAATGTTTTGCACTTGGCTCCTTTGCCAAGATAATCCATCCACCTGACAGGTGTGGCATATCAAGAAGCTGATTAAATGGCATGATCATTGCACAGGTGCACCTTGTGCTGGCGACAATAAAAGGTAACTTTAAAATGTGCAGTTTTGTCACACAACACAATRCCATAGATGTCTTAAGTTTTGAGGGAGCGTGCAATTAGCATTATGCCTGCAGGAATGCCCAACAGAGCTGTTGCCAGAGAATTGAATGTTCATTTAAATACCATAAGCTGCGGTGCTAAGGAGTATTTCTGTCTGTAATACGCCCTTTTGTGGGGAAAAACTAATTCTGATTGAAACTGGGGAGCCAGGCCCAGCCAGTCTCTTAGACCCAAAGCCATAACATTATTTGCTATAGATAGGGCCATTGTACATGACTCTGAATGCACAGTGCTGGCCTTGTCACATACTCCTCCTGTATGAGAGTCCTTCATGAACAGTGAGAGCAGCGTTTCCTCTCTCCTGCAGCTGCTGCTCCATTTTCTTTGGTCCTGGCCTCAGGAACCACATGCTCTATTTAGTCTGCGGGCCCAATGGGTGTGGAGTGGAGTTTTTGGAAAGAGTGAACATATGTATGAAAGGGATTTGCTTGGGGGACGGGGGTTAGGGGGGATACACTTGTAATTCAGTACAGCCCAGTAGAGCCTTAAGGTGTCTGTGTGTCTTCTTTAATTAGCAGTGGTGAGTGGTTTTGACATTGTGTATGTGTGTTTGTAAAGCTGTAATTAGACATGTGTGAGGCTGAATACTGGTTGAGGCTGGGATGGGTGGTGGGTTATGGTGGGACGCTCATAGTGGTTGCGGATCGAAGAAAGAGTGGTTAGTGCTGGAAGACTCAGAGTTATTACTTTGACCCGCAGTTGCTAAAAATAACAGCCCTATACAGCTTTCCCTCCCAGCCACACACACTTCCTTGTGTGTTTAAACAGCAACTTAAAAGACACACAAACACCATACAAGACATACACTGTCACACACATAAAGACCGGGTTAAAAGACACACACACAGATTCATTTAAAAAAATCCAGATCTCAATAAGTCTGTTCCCAAAACGACAATATGTTATGAACAGAGTGCACTACGTTTTGTAGACGTGACCCAAAACCAAAGTTTCAAAAAATGTAATTGTTTACAATGAGTGCATGGCCAAATTTTGTTATTGCACACACGCACTTCACAGACCAGGCAAATACATGCTAGAATGCACCAATAGGATCTTACTAGCTCATGCTTGGCTCTGCCCACTATGCTTAATTTGCTCCCATTGAAACGACAAAGGTGAACTCTTTGGTTAGTTATAAATATCTTTGGTGCTGTATATGTGTTATTATAAGTGAATGAGCTGCTGATATTTTAGAGAATAATTCCTTTGTTCATACAGACTTACATCTAATGCTTTGCTTCTGGTAACAGGGGTGGCAGGTAACCTAGTGGTTAGAGTGTTGAGCCAGTAACCGAAAGGTTGTTAGATCGAATACCCGAGCTGACAAGGTAAAAATCTGTCGTTCTGCCCCTGAACAAGGCAGTTAACCCACTGTTCCTAGGCTGTCGTTGTAAATAAGAATGTGTTCTTAACAGACTTGCCTAGTTAAATTAAGGTTAATAAATAAATAAACACACACTGAAGAAATGGGGTTGTTGAATGTTAAACAATACATAAAGCCTGACTAACAATATGCTTCATTATAGCCTATAGTAAAGATGATTATCCTGGTTGAGGCTGTCAAAGTATGACAAAGAACATCCTGCTGTACTGTAACAAGTACCAAGGACATACAGTAAGTCCTCTCATCATGTTATCAACATCCGTTAATACAAACACATGGTGACTAAACCTGACTGTTATCTCTGGCCCAACACAAGTGAATGTCTATTTATTCAAAGATTTAATGCACTGTGAAACTGTCACCACAGTGGCTCAAGGTCTTCTACAATTATCATTGCTTGTCCCCATAATGGCTCCAACTGCGCTGGCCAACATTAGGAGAATGGATCCACAGGACATAAACAAGTCTAATTACGATTGACATGGTTGACTCTGTTCACAGGCACTGGCCCTGGCCTACACTAAGCTGATCAGTGTGCTCAGGAGGCGCTAAGGCCATCTGCTGTGTGTAAGTACACACATACACAGAGAAATACCTACAGCACGCACACACACAGTGAGAAAACACATACAGTGCACACACTCAGGGTGATTTGAGGTGTCCAGCTGGCAGATGACAAGTATGTCACTGTAAAGAGTGGCCTGTTCCATTTCAATGGCATTGATGCCAGGAAGGCTGCATGGCCGTTATATGCACCTGCAAGTTACCAAGGCCAGTACAGAACAGGGTAGAATCAGACAAAATAGAAGGGGGCCTTGAGGTTTGGTGGTCTAGAATTGGGATCCATCAAGGCAAGAAAGGGGTAGCTGCTTGGGCTGGGGGTTGGGGTTAGGCTGGTCTGTATTTTGTAATTATCATGTACTCTGTAGCAGAGAGGGGGTTAATGTAAGTACCAGAGCCACAGCTGGTAGAGGAGTGCAGGGCAACCCTGCTTTTAGTTTACGACCCTCTTGAATATGAAACTTATGTATGAGAGACTCTTAGAACAGACAGTGACACAAAGAATTTGACAGAAAGACAGACCAACAAAAAGAGAGAAACAACTGCATGTTGCCTGCAATTCGCACATCCTCACATCTACATATACCTTCCAACACAAAAAAAACACACACAAAGACTGTTAAACTTTCAGACCCAAAACACCAGCACCATCCGATACACCATACAAAAGACTCTTTGAAGGCCACATGTGTTGACACAATGGTAATTGAGGAGTGAGACAAAAAGAGGGAGTAATCAGTGAAAGAGGTGGTTCCCTCACCCCACCCCACCAGGCCCCTCCATCAAGATTAGGATTGGTAATTGGCCTGGCCATCCCCTCCTGTGGGTGCTGGGTGGGTGTCTGGCAGCAGAATGTTAATCCAAGCAGCCATTAGCCTAGTGGTTAGCCCAGCGCCATCTGCACAGAGCTGATCATGGCTAATGAGTGAGAGCCTGGCCAATTGGGGTGGCTTTGTTCTCCGAAAGTACCAGACCAGGGGGAGAGGAAGGGGTGTGTGTGACTGTGTGAGTGGGTGGTTGAGTGGGAGAGAGGGTTATAGGACAACAGAGTCTCGCTCAGAGGCATCATCACCCCCATCATGTCTTTCATGTGGTCTTATTCCCCGAGCGGCATGGGCCTACTGATTTAGGGGGTGACCTCTGACCCGTGACTAAATGGAGATGAGCTTTGGGGAGAGGAAAGTGATGGGAAGGGGGGGGGTGTTTACACACCTGCCCCTAAAAACCTGTATTAGGACAGCTGGTACTCCGTTAACCCCTAAACTAACACTCTTCCACGTACGTACACACACACACACACACACACACACACACACACAACCCACACACACAACACACACACACACACACAGCACACACACACCACACACACACACACACACACACACACAGTGCACACACACAGTGCACACTAAAATGAACAGAGAGAAAGAAAGATTAAAACATTTACTTCTTTGAAAATAATAGGCATCAAATGAACACTGCATACCGAGAGCTTGCTGAAATTCACCAAACTCTCCATATTTTCAACAAATTGTACCGGTGGTATTTTAAGATCCAACAACATTGGGAACGGGAAAGAGAGGGGATTTCAATCCCAAAGGGAAAAAATACATTTTACACAAAAATGGGATTTTCAGTGAAGAATAAAATAAAAGAGTTGAGACTGACATCTGCTGGACATATGTGGAAGTGCAGCTTTAAGAACAAAGCTCCCAGTATCCTTGGAAGTTGGTCTGAATGACACATGCACTAAAGGCAACCATACATGGAACAAATAGTTTGACATGTTTTTAGGGTTGAATGGAAGACCATAAGTAGTTGCATCACCCTGACTAGGAATGGTAGGAAATTCCTTTCCTTACGGAGTGACTGGCGACTCTGGCATTGACTGACTGGCTTATTAAATAAAAGCACATTTTATTGGTCACATACACGTGTTTAGCAGATGTTATTCTGAGAAATGTGTCACATTGTCGAAGGCCAAACATGCTCTGTTTATAGCTTTGGGAGACAAACTGTGTCAACCTTATATATATTTTTTATTTAACCAGAAAGAGCTCATTGAGATATGAAATCTTTTTCAAGAGCGTCCTGGCCAAGATAGGCAGCACCAAGTCATTGCACAATTACAGACAGACAACATGAAAAACTACAGGCAATTTAGTAAAGAAACATAGAATTCACAAGAGTATAACAAAATCATAAAACAGCAAATTAAAAACATTGACAGGTCAGGGATTCATCCTCAAAATCCTTCATCAATGATGTCAAAACACCAATCGGGTCAAGTTCTTCCAGTTTAAAAGCATTTTGTAAGGCGTTCCAAGCCGATGGCACAAAGCACATAAAAGCCCTTTTGCCAAAATCAGTTTGGACATTTAGAACTTTGAGATCAGGATAAGATTGCCTAGTTAAATTAAGGTAAAAATTAATTGATTAAAACGCCACATTGCAGTACCGAAATCTGTACAAAATGTTGAATTCCAGAAGGATTGTGTCATCAGGCTTGGGCTGTAGCCGTAGCTAAAATAAGGCCAAATAAAGCTGAATCACTGAAATAATAGCCTTTGGCAAAGATGTGAAAGGAAATTCCTGTGCAGCACTGATGTCCTTCCTGGCTGGCATCGCCATTTCCTCTGAATACATTTCACAATCTGCCTGGCAGAAAGAGAAACACCATAACAGGGTTAATTGGCTTTGTCTGGTTGGCAAACCTCAGCACTTTCAAACTTCTTTGCATTGTAAAGACTTTTGGATTTTTATGTGACCTCCAAAACAAAAACAATCCAGCATCTCTTACCCACTATCTGGACCTATAAGTAAACTATATTTTTGGGGAAAATAAATTATCATGGCAATATTTCTCTTCTCTCAGAACTGAGGTTAGCTTAAGTTAGATCCCTGTCCTTAGGCACAAGTTTGATATGCTGCTGAGGTTAGAGATTGCTTGGCTAAACTGAGGTGTACTGTTACACTGGCAAAATACATATGTGCACATTACATGAAATAGGTTAGACCAGATGAGAGATATTTGAGCAAATTGCGTTTGTCTATCTATATTGTCCTCCACTGTCATGAACCTGTGAGAATGTGCATATTGATGTAGGTTGAAGTCAGTGGCTCTTATCATATACTTAATTGTTTCTCATATACAGGTAAGGGACAGATTGAAATTTACTGTGGGGGGTCATTAAAACAAAATCACCTCTCTCCCCAATGTTACAAATATTTTCACATGACCCTCCCCATGTACTGTAAAATAAATTGAACACCCTCACCCCTCATAGAAATAACTCAAAATAATGTTTACGACCACAAAGTACAATAACTGTAGTGACCCTGTGTTTATAAACGTTGATATCTACTTTGTGTCACAGTAGATACCACGCAGGGCTACGGGCCAGAAGGTTGAGGGTTCATCGACCACCATAGAGGAGCTTACTCTCCCTGCTTGTTTCATTAATTCACGATCAGCTAAGGGGAAATCAGATTTTCAACATTTTAATGCTATATTTAAAACTATATGAAATATGTGCAACGAATTATCCACTAACAGATTTCTGTGCACCACACAACCAAAAAACAAAACATACCAACGTTGGGCACTTCAATATCATGGTTTGTGTTTTCAACACCACAATAAAGCGACTATGCCAATCTTGACAAACATTGCTTACCCAGTATCAAAGGCTTGATTTGACAATCTCTGAATGTCATTAAAGTTGTTGGTGTTTTGTAACATTCAAATTGCCCGCAGGACAGTTAGGATTGATTGATTTTATTTGTCCCCCAAAAAATACATATATACAGACACAAATAATTTAAAAAGTGACCGGGATTGCACAATAAAGTCGTGGACTTAATTCCATTGTGATCCCTACATTTGTTGCAGCATATGCTACGGTAATATAAGGTTTGAATGAGCGTCCAATTTACACATCTCCATCTGGCTTTCGGGGTCACCTAATTTTTTTACATAGCTACATCTATAGGCTTTTATGTTTTTCTGTCATGCGTAATGTGTGGTAGCCTATATCATATTGTATTGGATAATGTCTCAATCATATGGACTTTTTTGGGCTTGGGCTCATAACATTTATTTAATGTAGGGCTCATTAAATTGATTTAATGTACTGTATGGCTCATCAGGCTCAGATAGCAGCAGACTTGAATTTTCATGCCAATCAAAGCTAATAAAATCCAGACATAGGCTATTAATATGCTTTTTATGCTTTAGAATGACACTTCCGGTTTTGGGCAGGAAATACCGGAGAAAAGTTATTTTAGCGATGGAACATTTGTAAAATATCGGGAAAATATTCAACCTTAGTCTGTAGCTTATTCATTAGATGTTTGTGGCTGCTGGTGAACCATGACGTGCTGACACTGAACTAGTGCACTTGCCAAGGTCTTTAGGGTGTCTAGGTTTCCATCCAATTGGCGATGGATTTCCATGCGAATATTCAAAAATCTGCATAAAAACAATATGCACATTTCACGGTTTCCTTTAGGAAAATTTGGTAAAGGACAACGTGACCGGGAAGATTTTAATTTACCGGACAAATGAGAAATGTACTGGACATCCATATGCTTTCAGAGCCAACTTGGCGCAGCCAGCGACATCAATATACGATCGATATTGGCCAAATGAGCCACATTTACATGTCCTTAAAAACAGATCAGAACAAATGACAAAAACACTATTCCTTGTGTTTGATGTGTAGCATATGCAAAACTTTATAGTCTATTTTTTATTGGTTTTATGCTACTTTCCTAAAACAATAATTGTCCACCTCACGGTTCAGCTGCCGGAGATTTGAGCCCTAAATGCATCAGGGCATTGCATACATAGGCCTATAGGCTTAGGTATCCACTGTATAAATTACAAATGATAAATTCATATAAAAAACGAAATAAAGCCTATATAAAGGCCTAGCCCCAGAGAGATAGCGATATGCTATCGGTACCACGCCGACAATAATTTTTTTAATGTCAGATGGCTACTGCTTCTGCTATACAGATATCGGGAAAGGGGGATACCTAGTCAGTTGTACAACTGAATGCCTTCAACTGAAATGTGTCTTCCGCATTTTACCCAACCCCTCTGAATCATAGAGGTGCGGGGGCTGCCTTAATCGACATCAACGTCTTCGGCRCCCGAGGAACAGTGGGTTAACTGCCTTGCTCAGGGGCAGAACGACTGTACACAAGGAGGCTAATTCGTAAATTTTCTATCAGAATATTTTTTTATGAAGATAAGCATTATATTGTTATATTATAGGAGTAATTCTGGTAGGCCTGAAATATTCTTCCTTACCTCAAATTCAACTGTCAGAGTCAGTTGGAGCTCTGGTGCACACTGCCTTCATATCATAGGCTTGCAGTAGCTAAAGCTTATCAATACCCACACCTTCACAAAAGTTTCTAAACTTTATTAGGGTAATATAAAAAGTAAGTCAAGCCATTGTTTATAGGGAAAATATGAGCAGGCTATTATATTACCCCTAACAGCTTTACAGTTGGAACTTAATTTGGCCAAGGAAAACGGCTCAAAGGAATGAAACAAAACACTTGCAAACTGGTTTAGACCTTCACAAACGTTTTGAACAAACTAGTGCCTACCATACCCAACAAATTACAGAAATAGTTCAAGACCCTGGTTTACAGTTCAAGACCCTGGTAAGACCCCAGATGTCCTTCCCCGAGACAGTTTCTGACAGTTTGTGCAGAAATGATTTGGTTGTGCAAACCCATAGTTTCATCAGCTGTCCAGGTGGCTGGTCTCAGACGATCCCGCAGGTGAAGAAGCCGGATGTGGAGGTCCTGGGCTGGCGTCGTTACACATGGTCTTGCGGTTGTGAGGCCGGTTGGATGTACTGCCAAATTCTCTAAAACGACGTTGGAGGTGGCTTATAGTAGAGAAATTAACATTAAATTATTTGGCAACAGCTCTGGTGGACATTCCTGCAGTCAGTATGCCAATTGCATGCTCCCTCAACTTGAGATATCTGTGGCATTGTGCTGTGTGTTAAAACTGCACATTTTCAAGAGGACTTTTATTGTCC
Organism: Salvelinus sp. IW2-2015; assembly: GCF_002910315.2. Lineage (NCBI taxonomy): Eukaryota > Metazoa > Chordata > Actinopteri > Salmoniformes > Salmonidae > Salvelinus > Salvelinus sp. IW2-2015. The sequence goes on from NC_036863.1 coordinate 18,230,101, forward strand.
CCAGCACAAGATGCACCTTGTTTAATGATCATGCTGTTTAATCAGCTTCTTGATATTCCACACCTGTCAGGTGGATGGATTATCTTGGCAAAGGAGAAATGCTCACTAACAGGTACATAATCAAATTTGTGCCCACAATTTGAAAGAAATAAGCTTTTTGTGAGAATGTAAAATGTCTGGGATATTTTATTTCATGAAAACATGGGACCAACACTTTACATGTTGCGTTTATATATTTTTTCAGTATAAATTCCCATTATAGGCTTTTTACTATAGGCCTACTCTTGTTTCTCTTCAATGAAAAAGGCCTCCATCTTCGCAGTAGCCTTGGCCAAGGCTCATCTGTCCCTCTTTCCTTAGCAGAAAGCGCAAGGTTCTGAAGAGCGAATTTACCCTGGCATGATGTTTTGATAACCATGTAAATCTCTCTCGGACAAGGTGACTTTTATCAATATATTCAGCTCTATTTACTCTCAGATTCGAAAATGCTAATTAGCGTCAAAGTAGACAACATGCAAGACTAAACATCTCTGCAAGCTCTTGAATGTCATCTCTAACTGACCTTTGCGAACAGGTATTTTGTTAATTTAAAAGTTGCACATGACAGTTCACAGAATTGTCAATTTAAATAAATGTAGCCAATTCATTCATTACTACATTTAGCTAACATTAGATAGTTAATTCTTACCTTTTCCTCGATTCGGGAGTCTCGTCCAGATCATCATTGCATTTGTAGTTCTTTATGATAGCCACATTAGTAGCTATTTAGAATTTCATTTTTAGGGGTAAATACAGTCGAATATATTGCTAAGTCATCTTGTCGTAGAGAGATTTACATGGTTATCAAAACGTCACGCCAGGGTAAGCGTACAAGAAACACAGTCCTTATTTTAAGTGGGGTATTTTTTACTATGGGAAAAATGAATGGTGGAAAAACGAATGGAACCATTTCATTGTTTGACCGCTAGGTTTTGTGGGTATTATGACTCATACTGTGGTACTCCATAAGCCATTCATTTTTTTGTCCACACTCTCATTGGCCTCCAAAAACTCCTTGCTTGGTAGGAGAAACAACGCCACTTGCTGGAGGGAGACAGATTTTCCGCCGAGTTCAGCCTCTCTCTTCTGAGTTTATTCAGTAATCATCTGTATGATTGTCTAAGTAATCCTGATTTTTAAAACCCGGCTGGTGAAAAACCCAAGTTAGAGCAATTTAATTCGCCTGATTCTTTTAAGATTAATTAATTAATTTTTGCAATAAAGTAATGTAAACAGTAAAGCATTATTTTTGCACAGAATATGCGATGATTGGGGTTTGCGAATAAATTATGGAAAATGTTGACGCGCGGCATTATGGGATATCAAAGTCCTCCGGCGGCGCGGTGCCGCCATGTCTCCAAGAGAGAAGCGGTTCATAGCGTTTAGCTCTATCGTGATATTCTGTCTACTTGTGTATTATATTCCAACCTTTTTTTATATAGCTTTCATTCTTGGAGTTTGTTGCGTTGCCTGTATTTATCACAGCGGAGAATCACTCAACGCTAGGTTAGGCCCTCATCCACGCCATGGTCTGACTATTCCACCCGTGCTGCGACGCTGGTTGCCAGAGATTGCGAACGGATTACCCACAGCGGGGAGAGTCAGAAGTCGCACCGTCAAGGGTGATGTTAGGGAACCGCTAGTATTAACCGACCAAAGACGTTCCGAGAGCGCTATTTATCGCAAAGTCGCGGGACACAGCGACTCATTTCTGTTCAGTCCTCGGGATATACTAATGGGAAGTTACATTGGGAAGGCAGAAAGTCCTCCCTCAGTTGTTGGGAGGCCGCGAGCCGGTGCGAATTCGCGTGTTCACCCAAACGCACGAGAACAACTGCGCGAAATATTGGCGCGACCCAACCACGCTGTTTATACTCCGAACAAAAGACTGTCATTCGGGAGGTGAGTACTGAAATAATGTTTAACTAGCTAAATTTAGCATTAAAGTTCTTAGGTAAGCTAACAATGACTAGGTAGTTAGCCTAGCATTGTCAGCTAACGTAGCTAGCTGGTTTGCAACTGTCAGTAGCCAATGTGCTAACCGTAGTTAAATACAATTCCGAAACAAAATTGCGCCTACGGATCATGTTGCACACATGGATGGTGCAGTTGTCAAACACGATTTTAAACGATTCCACTGTTGCTACAGTTCGTGTCGTAGTTAGTCATCATTAAATAGGAAAACAGTTGCTTGTTTTTAAATGTATTAAGACGTGCTGCTTCGCCGCAACACATACTACCATTCCCTCCAATATTTGAAAATGTGGGAGTTGCTATCGGCTCCATTCTCTACAAGGAAATGTTCCTTCCCCCCCAGTTCTTGCTCGATATATACATATATATATATTTCGTTCGTTCTTTGGATGACGGTATGGCACGAGACAAGCGATAACAATGTTTTGAACATGCATTATAGGAAGTTTTACAGTAAGAATCTTTTCCACTGTAATGATCACTGCAGTTAAAATGGCTTTTACTATCATTTTCAAAACATTGATAGTTATTAAAGTAGCGTTGTAAACAAATGGTTGGTCAGCTCAGGCTCTTGACAGATAAAATGTCCCATATTTTGTTTAAATTCCTGTTTTGTGGAATATAAAATCAGTTTATAAATGATCTACGGAGACAGTTTCTTGCAATGACCTAATCCTGTGGTCACATTATTGTGTACAGGGAGCCCCTTGGCATGATGGGCAGGTTCACCATAACTCCCCAGCGCCACTACCCCCTCCAGCAGACCGGCACATCCTCTGTGGGCATCCTGCCCCCTGCCCAGTGGGACGGCTTCAGAAAGAAGAACATTCTCACCCCTCGCAACTCCCCGGCAGTCCACAGTCCAGTCACAGTGAAGATTGCTAGGCCAGATCGCAACACCACTCAATCCCCTTTGTAAGTCATATTGGCCCTGTCTTGCCGCATCTTAATTTTTCTATCAACCGTTTTGTAGATCTGTTGGTAATGATGCAAGCAACTTGTACTTCTGTGGCACATTATTTGAGTGTCCATATGCAGTTTGAAAACATCCTTAGTTGTTGGGTGGCCTTCTGACATTTGTTCTGCAATTGATGTTGTCTGCAGCTTTGATCATTTGAACTCCCCGGGAATCCTTGGTTCTCCAGGCCTGGGGGCCCCTGCAGACCCCTGCTCCAGGGAGACTGTTCTGAGCGTGCTCAAAGAGAGCCGCAAGAGAGAGGTGGACAATGAAGATGACAGGAGCTTCACTGCAGGGCAAAAGAGCAAAAGGAGGTATGTGACTACCACAGGATGCAATCCCTTTGTATACAACATACTGTTCTTCTCACACTTCAGTGTCTCTTGGTATTGTGTGGCTCTTGAAGACTTTTTACAACGTACACCTGCTCTTTGTTCACTTAGGCGCCATGACAGCAGTGGGAGTGCTCACTCGGCATTTGAGCCACTAGTGCCCAATGGAGCTCCTACACAGCTGGTGCCCAAGTGAGTGTGAGCAACGCCAGTACAAAAAGTCTTTCTCTGTAATTCAAGTCCTGATATTACATTTGAATGCGACTTTGCTTTCATTCAGTGTGTTATGTTTAGTTATATCTAAATAATGAGTTATTCAAATACTGTATCCCCTCTTCCAATCTCTCCTGAAATCCTGTTTCCACTCCCAACTCCTATAGGCCTGGTACGCTGAAGCGAGGACTGAACGCTATGATGGAGGAGTCAACAATGAAGAAGTCGCGCACCTCCTCCATCAGTTCTGTGAGTTGTGGCCTAACCCCCAGCGGCACCCTGGGCTCGGTCCGCAACTCTATCCGCAGCTCCCTCAGCTCCTCACAAGGCTTTGCTCAGGTACTTTTTATAATTTGGATGGAATGTACTCCTCTGATTGGGTATTCCTCTGGATGGGATCGACAGCCAGGAGTTCAGTTGACAGAGCTGACCTACACAGAGCAGTATTGTCAGAAAACCGGGGGGTGGCAGGTAACCTAGTGTTTAAGAGTGTTGTTCCAGTAACCTAAAGGTTGCTGGGTCGAATCCCAGAGCCAGCAAGGTGGAAAAATATGCTTTCTGCCCTTGAGCAGGGCAGTTAACCACCAACAACTTCTCCCCGGGTGCCGATGACATGGACGTCAGTTAAGGCAGCTCTCTGATTCAGAGAGGTTGGGTTAAATGTGGAAGACACATTTCAGTTCAATGCATTCGGTTGAGCAACTGACTAGGTATCCCTTTAACCTAACCCCCACTTTCACGTTTGTTTTCAAGCGGAAAAAGGCCTCCACTCGCAGCCTCTCCCCTCTCTCCAGCCCTGAGTCGTCCCGCTCCCAGACCCCAGAGAGAGCCTCTAAAAAGCCCAGGTATTCACCCTTCTAGACATTTCTAGGTTCACACCATGTCCTGTGATGAAATGAGAACTGCCATTGTTGTGTGCATTTTATGACCTTGTTTTTTCTGTCTGCCAGGGAAGAGGATGCTCGCTCACCCAGCTCTGCGTCCTCGGCGAGGTCTGACAAAGCGTTGATGGACCCAGCACCCACCACTGGTTAGAGCATGTTTATGATGTGTATTTCAGATCAGGCTCAGGTCTTTTGGTCTTGTCCCAAAAGAGACTTACGTTTTTGATTTTAAATAATTGAAAATAACTGGAGCCACCACATTAACGGTCAATGCACTATATTTCCTGTTACAGAAAAACTGACTCCAGCCCCCGAGGTCCATGTGGCGTCAGACTCTGCCGGTAGTGGGAAACGGAAACGCAAGATTCCTCTGGTGTCCAGTCGTAGAGGAGACCAAATCTCTCTGGTGAGAAATTCTGCGTAATAGAACATGTACTCAAATGGGACACGTAGCTAATCATCTGACAGATGGAGTCTTAACATTGATGTTGTCTTTGCAGCCTCCACCTCCTGAGCTGGGCTACACCATCACTGTGAAAGACCTGGATCAGGAGAAGAAAGCCGCTCTCAGCCAGATCAACACAGTCCTTGAAGAGTGTGGTGCGTATTCCCAAATCACAACTTTTATAAACCAGTTTGTCAACAACAAAAAGTATGTTGATATTGATTTATGGTCATTTTTTAGTTCCAGAGAAATCTGTGTCAGCTCCAGTAGTGACCACATCTTCTCAACCTCCTGTGTCAAGCGACCCCACACCCACCCTGGCCACCCTGCTGGCCAGCCCTCTTTCCATATCGACATCTGCCAGTGTGGTGGCTCCTATCCCTGTGATCAACCTGGATCCTGTCCCCTCAAGCACAGCTGCACCCGTCACCACCCCCCCCTCAGCCAACCCCCTCCTGGAGTCTCTTAAAATGATGAGGAACAACGCCCTCGCCAGTGCTGCTGCCACCACTGCAGGTCTGTTAATCACATATCAATCATTTAAAGTTGGAAGACACTACTTTTTGGTGGTTGTCTTTGAGTGAAGATGTTACTCTAAAGCCTGTTTTTCTCTTTTTTTGCCCCTCCAGCTCCGGCTGTCTCCTTGGTGAAAGTATTGATGACTTCTGCACCACTGGTGACTTCTGCTTTGCAGGCAGAGACCAGCTTGACTGCCCCTCAGCCCACACCAGCCTCCTCCTTCCAGCCTACCCCAACCTCCCTCTCCCAGCCTGCCAGCACCATGCCCTCTGCCTTCACCCAGGCACTGAGCCAAGTCACCAAGGCCCCCAGCAGTGTCCCCACCCTGGGTGGAGCTAGCTTGTTTGGCCTGGCCAACACACTGACAGCCCCTTCCTCCTCACTGGCCCCCACTGCCACCACAGAAACAACCAGCAGTAATAATCCCCTCCTGGCCTCTGTTTTCAAGCCCATCTTCGGGCCTGCGACCCCATCCTCCTCAGCCCCAGAGAGCACACCTGCTGTCCCAACCTTTAAGCCCATATTTGGAAGTGCCACAGCCACCAGTGCTTTTGGACAGCCAGCCGCTACCTCAGCCACCTCCACAGCTAGTGCATCTGCTTCATTGCTCAGCGGGCTCACCAACAGCAGTACAGTAGCCCCTGCTGCCTCCCTGTTCACTGGGGTGTCCAGCAGCACCGCTCCTGCCCCAGTGCCCTCCGCAGTCCCAGCCGCCCCGCCATCTGTCAAGTCTCTGTTTGGAAACTGGAGTGCGCCGCCTGCAACGACCTCTGCCACGACCGTTGCCCCTTCCACAGGAAGTACTTTTCAGTTCGGCGCCACCTCCACCACAGCTCCTGCACCCACCCTCAGCTCCACTGCAGCCGCCACCACTTGCAACAACGGCTTTTCGTTTGGTGCCATGACCACCACCTCTGCTGTCACTCAACTCGCCCTCCCAGCCACCGTCCAGGGGGGATTTACCTTTGGTCAGGCTGCAGCCACCCAAAACTCTACCACCGCATCCTTCAGTGGCTTTGGCATGGCCACTGCAGCCACTACTACTGCTGCAGCACCTGCAATCCAGTCCACGTTCACGTTTGGGAAGTCGTCGTTCGACGCCTCAGCAGCATCAGCGTTCCCTAGCGCGACTCAGGCCCCGGCTGCTGCTATTGCAGCAGCTAATCCTTTCACATTTGGGTCAGCTGGGGCCACCCCTGCCCCCTTCGCTTTTGGTGCAGCTGCCACTACGGCAGCTTCTACATTTGGGACCCCCACTAAGCTGGCATTTGGAGCCAGCTCTACAGGTTTTGCATTTGGCAACACCGCGGCTGCCCCAGCAGCCCCTGCCTTTGGCTCTGCCACTCAGACTGCCGGCACACTCCCAGCCTCCGCCCCAACCTTCTCGTTTGGTGGTGTGTCTGCACAGCAAGCCCCCGCTACCCCTGTCCAGCCAACCACCGGAGGATTCAACTTCGGCGCAGCAATTTCAGGCACTCGGTTTGGAACACCCAATCTCACAACACAGACACCAGGATTCAACTTTGGGGCTGCTGCTAGTGACAAGCCAGCCTTCGGTCAGTAGATCTAGTATAATATAACACACACTCTTTTACTGATTTTGTTTTCATCCACAACAGATTTTTACGATTTAAAATAAATCAGTTGTTGGTGAATGTTGCATTTTGGTGGCAGTGAGATTTTACAGTATTGGCAAAAAAAAAAAAAAGTCCAGTTCAATCCAAAACCAACGTTTTTAATAGATGTCTTTTATTCTAGTCTTTAATTGTTAATTTATTGTACAGGGACATCTACCCCTACTTTTGGCCAGAGCACTGCTGCGGGTCCTATCGCCTTTGGAAGCCCAGGAACTCCAGTCCAAGGATTCAGTGCTTTGGCACCCTCAGCATTCGGTAAGAAAATAACTAAAGCTTGATTCTGATTCTCCAGCGTTCTGCCTGAAGTGTGCAGCAAAAAGCATAGTCTGTGTTTCTTCCTAAATCTGAGAAGCTGTAATGGTTATAGTCAACAGCCAGGTGCATCTTTATATTGACATGTTTTTTGTTGACCAGGCTCTCCATCAACTCCCTCGTTCTCCATTGGCGCTGGCTCCAAAACGTCAGGGGCACGCCAGAGGCTACAGGCCCGAAGGCAGCACCCCAGGAAGAAATAGCCTTGCCAAGGCAGGTAGCGCATGGCTTGGAAGCCCTTACCCATTCAGCACTGCTATCGACGACACCCATTACACCCTCCAGAGGAGCTGAACTGCTGCTATTGCTAACACAGCTTTCCATTGTAACCCCAGTCAGACCAACAGGCCTCCCCCACCCTGCTGTTCCCCTGGCCGGCCTGAGCTGGCCTGCTTTGTGGTACAAGGCTAGCAGAGGCGCCACGGCCCTCCTAGGAGGCCTATTGCTCTGTCAGTGTAGCCACTCTCCCAGGAAGGATCAGAAAGGGGGATAGGAGGCAGAACGAAACAATGTATTATACTTGAAAGACAAAAGACTTTTGAAATCCATTTGACTTTAAGTGTAGCATATCCAATTCAAACAACTTTTTCCCCCGCTTTTTGGATTTCCCCTACTAGACCTGTTTATGACCCGTTTTTGATTTGCTAACAGAGCAGGATTTGTTCAGATCCGACACGCTTCTCACTCACTTTGTTTTTGTATACAATTCTAAGCAGGACTGTGTGTTAACGGCTATACAAGGGCTGAACTGTTTTTTTGGACGTATGCCCACGGTCAAAATAGGGTTCACGTCAGTATGATCTGCATGGACGTATCCAGCTGTACATGGCAACCATAATGTATAGGAGATGTTGACAGTTTTTAGATAATGAATTGTGTTTATTTTACATGTAAAGAGTTTCAATTTGGATTCCTAAAGGCTGTTTCACTCAGTTAATGAAGACTGGTATTTTGAATGAGTGCTTAGTGTAGTGGTCTCAGATATGCCCTTGTATTATTGTACAGTGTCACAGGCACTGGGAAGCATTCCTACAATGGAATTTGTTCTACTCGTTTGATCCTTAATGACAGAATAAGGTGAACAATAAAATCCTTTGATAAACATAATTTATGTTTAACCGATCTGGGGATGGCATTATGATCATGTGGAGTCCCAGGGTAGTAGTCATTCGTGGGTCGATATTGTGTTGGTGTAAATGGGCTACCCTGGACATGCGCTAAAAACCAAAGGTCTGACCTACAAAATATTCTCTCTTCTACCACCGCTTAAGTCCTTTTCTCTACTCCTGCTATCGCCATAGTGAAGATGGGAGGTGGGGACATTCAAGACCGATCAGGGAGCTGTTTGAGAACGTTAACAAATCCTTCCTCCTTCCCTTGAAGTAACTTCTGTGGATTGTATTCCGTTGGATGGAAAAAAGCAAGTTACTGCAGCTTCCACTTATCCTAACCTAGTGAATTACTTCAAGGGAGAGGATGCGTTTTGAATGTGGTCAGAGCAGTTGTGTGCTATGGGAGGGATGGGTATGGTGATCCTGGCGAGCCATAGATGCAGGGTTTTTCCCCAGCCCAACACTGAAACACCAGATTCAACTAGTCACAGTCTTGATTAAAGACCCTGTTTGATCGGTTAAATACAGCRTTGTGTTCCCCACCAACATGGCACAGAACAATGTATGTCTTGAAAGCCAGCCCCCACCTTCACACACAGCCCGCATAAGATCTATCATAGAGTTCTGACTGGCCATGATAGAAACTAGAAACATCTGGGGGACTGTACCACAATACCCCTGCATTTGTATACTACCAAGACAAAGCTGAGTGCATTTATAAAACGAACTGAGCTTGGTGCTCACATGCATTGAAGATGGACATACTTGCGCCTTCAGCAGTCAAACCGCTTTCCCCTCCCTTGTATGATTCCCTTCAAGTCTTTTCTGGTGTTTTTTTTGCTTATTACTGTTTTTGCCTCGGTGAGTCTGGCTTGGAGGAAATAATGTGGTGAATGGCGGCATATTGGTAGTGCCGGACATGGGTTTTACCTGCACGTTCAATGGGTGAGGTTAAAAGTTTTGTTGACTTTTTAACAATTTAATGAAGAATGTGTTTGGGTGTGACTATAACTAGATTCACAAATGTGCACAGCAGGAGAGGTGTTCTTGTCATTAATGCTGGATTGAAACTCAGGACTAAAGGAACTGGAGGGGAATTATCTTCTTTCAAGTCAAACTTAACCTCTTTGTTGTGCGCTAAACATTTTACTAATGATGTAGGTTACAAAAATTACCTCGGGTGTTGAATCGGTTATTAATTGGTCCACCCCTCTTGAGAAAGAACTAGGATTTTGAATACTAATTTTTAATCAGAACTTCTCCTGTTCGAGCCAGTTAGTGTTTGGAAGAGGTGTGTGTGTGTGTGCGTGGGGCATGATTTGACTAAATAGTGGCAATGAATGCTAAACATAAAAATAAAAAAACGCACAAACTTTATTTTTGTATTAAAGAAGGTTGCCTTTTAGAATTCCTTCAAGCTTGGCTCACTGGCGTAATTGGTCTATAGTTATTGAATTACTTTTAATTTGTTAATCTTTACTCAACCGTATTGCAATGGTGGAATAAAAGTGTCTAAAGGTTTCCATTTGGAAGAGCTCCACTTTTTATATACAAGAGCGTACTGGGTCTGCTAGTGGATGTGAATGCTGTTTGTCTGATCATTGTGTACAGTACAAGCCTGACACGTGAATTGTCACTTTAGAGCGCGAGACTGGCTTCGCGTGTGGCTGAGTGTATAGAAAAATACTGACGTTAATGTTTTTTGTGCTGGGACACACAAGTACCCTGTTCATTTAAAAGAATAATCTATTTCAATATGCAGCATTATTCCAGTATGCCATTTATGTATGATACCCATGTTTTGTGTTATACCTAATCCCTTTAACAATTGATAACACCCCACCTCAGTTATTTGGATGTGAAGTGAGAAATGAAGTCTGCCCAGTGGTCATTTTGACTGACAGCTTTTGAAAGAAGACTGATGCATGCTTTGCTCATTTACCAGGCTTGTTTTTATATCTTGCGAGAAAATGTTATTGTATCGTGAAATATGCTTATGACATGGTTGGGAAATGTGGTGATGGCGTTAACTCAAACCACCTCAAATGGCCTGGCCACCTTTTTGTTCAAGTGTTTGTTCCCATAGATGGGGCTTAATTATTATGTTATTGTTGAGATTTCCGGTATGCACAATTGAAAAGCACAAACATTGAATGTAGTATAATATTTAGTACTCCGATTTGTAATTTTTTCTGTTCATAATTTGACTTTTTGTGCTTTACCCATTTAGTACAACATTGATGTCCTTCAGTAGTTCAGCAAATCCGCATACACTTAAGTCATTTGTAAATTGAACATCGTCATTCAGCTTTATGCAGAGCTGTGTAAATAAGTATAGGTGTTTTAATTTGACTTATTGTGGCCATACTTAACCTAATGGATTTAACCAAGGGCTCAGGCTATTCCATGTGTTTATTTTTTTGTTGTCGAAGAGGCACCAAATGACTTATCTGAAATGTAGACTTTTGATAATATGACAGTGTTTTTGAGAGCTGGATGTCTTAACGGCTGCATTGGACCTTTTATCTCAATATCAAATAATTTCAGGGCAGGCCAAAATTCCATCCCACCCACAGACTGAAATTCCAGGTGGTCCTTTTGAAGATTCAGTGTTTAACCCATAAGTCTAAGCCCTGTAAATAAAATTATTTGAGCAATTATTTTTGGCCTTACTGCTATAAGCCCATACAAACGCATTGAATAAGATTCACTACATGGAACATAGACCCCCTCCCCCCMAAAAAAGTTTTGTTCTGAAGTCCTTTATCTGAGCGATCTAAGATCAGGATGTTAAAAAGTCACATGTATTAAGGCCCTAATTTTTGGTACTACATGGTCCATTTATACTTTAATTCATTTTCCCAACTAGTGTAGAGGGGATCTACAGGTGAGGCCTGTGGGAGTCCTAAAGAAAAACATGTTCATGAGTCTCACCTTTCCATAGAAGGGTCATAGTAGTTTGTAGGCCAAACCATTCCAACGCTACAGACAGTTTTGTGAGAACTGTTTTTCGGGATGTCTTGTGGTCTGAAACACGGCTCTGGCTCTTTCACCGCAGATGCGGAAGTGCGACATAGGCAGATGCAGTGGATTGAGATGCATCCAATGCAAAAAAAATAAAAACTAGCTTAAATTTAAGGGATTTTTATAACGCTAATTAGATTGATGTGGGGGTGTGGACATCGACCTTTGTGGGTTTAATAGTCACATGTACAGGGTTGCAGGTGTGAATGTAGGGTATAGTCAATCTTTTCACTGTACATATTTATTTATTTAACCTTTAACTAGGCAAGTCCAACATGCAGGACTAAGTGAAATAAAATTATGAAAATGGTAATAAAAAAATGATAAAAATAGCACTATATACATAACTGCCAGTGATGAATCAATAATGTATTTTAGGGTGGAGGCATAGTAAAGACTGAAGGGGTGGGGTGGAATGTCAACTGGGAGAGCAGCAGGTAAGGTAAATGGTGGTGGGAGGGGTCCATAGGGGGATTTGCAGGGGAAGCAGGTAGCTGGTGGCTATTCAGCTGCCTACTCCCCCTATGGACATTCCCCCCTCTTACAGCTCTTGCACTAAATAGGCATTTTCAGTACAATTACATAAATATCTTAAATACTTAAGGCTATAATTTAACCTACAGTATTTCTTGTTATTTTGCACATTTTGATATTGCCTATAATGCGCAACATTTCTGGTATTCATATTATACATTTTGCAAATTTAACATATTGTATATTTTGCTAATTCGGAACAAATAATACAACTTGTAATTTTGTAAAATATCATAAATGGATGATGGACACCCACAAATTAATACATACCATATGAAATGTAACATACTGAATGTACAGAATGCTCTGAGACCACGTTAGAACATGGCACAGCCAAGCTTCGATGTTGACTTGCGATAGGGCGAAATATGGCTTGTCCAAATAACAGCCACAGTTGACTACCAAGGCAAAACCAGTGTCCCTTTGAAGGGTCATTCTCATTCCACTTTAGCAACATTGTTTTTCTTACTCCTCTTTCCTCCTGTTATCTGTCTGTTCCTTAATGGTGTTGGGCTCCTTAGCCATATCCTTAGTCCCATCTTTTTCTTCCTCCTCTTCGCTCCTCCTGATGTTTGTCTTTTCCTCAGTAGGGTTGGCTTCCTCAGCCACATCCTGAACCTCCTCATCCTTATCTTTTGTGATCTCAGCCTCATACTTGTCCTCACTGGCAAAAGGACTACTTGGACTCATCTCAGTGGCAACTGGATTGCTACACTCGTTAAGACGAGCATTAACAATGTTGCATTTTTGTTGGTGATTAAAACTTCTTTCAGCAAACAGTATAATCTAGATGTTATCTCTATAAAAAGCCTCTTTCAATTAATGAGTTTCATTGAATGTGATGTAATTCAAATGGGCTCCCGAGTGGCGCAGCGGTCTAAGGCACTGCATCTTAGTGCAAGAGGCGTCACTACAGTCCCTGTTTCGAATCCAGGCTGTATCACATCCGGCTGTGATTGGGAGTACCATAGGGCGGTGCACAATTGGTCCTGCGTCGCCGTCATTGTAAATAAGAATTTGTTCTTATCTGACTTGCCTAGTTCAATTTAAAAAAAATATGACTGCTACTCAAAGTGTTTGAGAGACCGGCTGTTCTAGGCTCCAGCAGGGCCACGAAGCCGTGGGTGAGGGCTTTGGTGGTGCTGGCTTGGAGACACTGTGTGAGGGAAGCAGGACCACGCTCTGGCCACTGTTGGAGCAGAGGAACCAGCCTGCATAAACAAAGGGTGGAAACAGAGCTGGTGTCTCAGATCAAAGGTTTCCACAAGACAATGCTTTACTGATTTTACAATCACAGAAACACAGATAGGTAAAATACTTATTCAGTTCTATGATAATCTCTATATTCAATGTGGTAATTGATCATTAGATTGATATTTGTTTCCTACCTGAAGCCTGGGTTCTGCTGCAGGCAAGCGGCAACCACTTGCTCATTCCTCTGTGTGGATGGAGCTGGTGGAGTCGCTGCAGATGAAGGAAGCGCCTGGCGTGGTTGAGACAGTGCAGCTGGAACGCTGCCAGGGCCTTCAGACGAGGACTGTCGTGCTCCTTTTGGGATGCCGGCGTCTCATCCTGCAGGCACACCATCCCAGAGAGAGAAACACACAAAGATACCCATTTGGCTCAACAATGACATTGAGAGTACAAAGAAGTTACATGTTTTAGAGGTCATACAGGTACTTTGACTTGTGAGTCCTTCTGGGTCATTGAGGTGCATCTTTCTGGAGACATAAACAAGCCCTAAACATCTGTATTTTGTTTTGAGGACATCAGAGAGGTATACTACAAAGCAGGGTCAATGAGTTAGCCATCTAACTTGCCTTAATATTCTGAAATAACATTTTTTTGAAGGATACGCTTGAAATGGGCATGGTCTAATTGATACAACAACTAAAAACATGTAAAAGTTTTGCTTTTAATAAACTCAGAAGAAAAAAAACTTTTCCCCCCCTTTTTCATGACCCTGTCTTTCAAAGATAATTCGTAAAAATCCAAATAACTTCACAGATCTCCATTGTAAAGGGTTTAAACACTGTTTCCCATGCTTGTTCAATGACCCATAAATAATTAATGAACATGCACCTGTGGAACGGTCGTTAAGACACTAACAGCTTACAGACGGTAGGCAATTAAGGTCAGTTATGAAAACTTAGGACACTAAAGAGGCCTTTCTACTGACTGAAAAACACCAAAAGAAAGATGCCCAGGGTCCCTGCTCATCTGTGTGAACGTGCCTTAGGCATGCTGCAAGGAGGCATGAGGACTGCAGATGTGGCTAGGGCAATAAATTGCAATGTTCGTACTGTGAGACGCCAAAGACAGCGCTACAGGACGGACAGCTGATCGTCCTCGCAGTGGCAGACCACGTTTAACAACACCTGCACAGAATCGGTACATCCGAACATCACACTTGCGGGACAGGTACAGGATGGCAACAACAACTGCCCGAGTTACACCAGGAACGCACAATCCCTCCATCAGTGCTCAGACTGTCTGCAATAGGCTGAGAGAGGCTGGACTGAGGGCTTGTAGGCCTGTTGTAAGGCAGGTCCTCACCAGACATCACCGGCAACAACGACGCCTATGGGCACAAAACCACCGTCGCTGGACCAGACAGGACTGACAAAAAGTGCTCTTCACTGACGAGTCACAGTTTTGTCTCACCAGGGGTGATGGTCGGATTTGCATTTATCGTTGAAGGAATGAGCGTTATACTGAGGCCTGTACTCTGTACCGGGATCGATTTGGAGGTGGAGGGTCCGTCATGGTCTGGGGCGGAGTGTCACAGCATCATCTGACTGAGCTTGTTGTCACTGCAGGCAATCTCAATGCTATGCATTACAGGGAAGACATCCTCCTCCCTCATGTTATTTCCTGCAAGACAGCAATGTCATTGTTCTGCCATGGCCAGCGAAGAGCACGGATCTCAATCCCATTGAGCACTCCTGGGACCTGTTGGATCGGAGGGTGAGGGCTAGGGCCATTCCCCCCAGAAATGTCTGGGAACTTGCAGGTGCCTTAGTGGAAGAATGGGGTAACATCTCACAGCAAGAACTGGCAAATCTGTTGCAGTCCATGAGGAGATGCACTTCTGTACTTAATGCAGCTGGTGGCCACACCAGATACTGACTGTTACTTTTGACCCCCCTTTTGTTCAGGGACACATTATTCCATTTCTGTTAGTCACATGTCTGTGGAACGTGTTCAGTTTATGTCTCAGTTGTTGAATCTTGTTATGTTCATACAAATATTTACACATGTTAAGTTTGCTGAAAATAAATACAGTTGACAGTGAGAGGACGTTTCTTTTTTGCTGAGTTTACATCAGAAAATGTATGGTTATTTCTGGTTGTTTATCAAAGTTAGCTGGCTAACTCATTGAACCTGCTTTGTAGTATACCCCTCAGACAGACAGGTCATGTTGTTACCTGATCCGCTGCACGATGGGTCAAGTAGAATGTACTCCACATCTATACTGCGGCCCATCCGGGTCCACCTTTAGGATGTCCTGATTGGCCAGCTGCTGACATGTGACTCCGGTACAGAGCAGGCGAGTGGACATTGTGGAGAGATGCTTGGCGTCCAGGTCGAAGGCAAACCGTTTCCTTCAACACAGGCCAGAAAGGAGGTTTTGGTCAAAGGTGTGAGGTGAGACAAGTAACCCTTACAATGTGCTTTGGAATCTGACCAAAAGAGCTATCATTTTGTAACCTTAACTTTTTTCATGATTAACATCAAGTTTCTCTGACCCAGAATAAGTATATTGCTGGACTATTGAACATGGTATTTAGTCCAGGAGTATGCTTAGTCTGGGTCTGGGAAATTGACCCTACATATTTCAATCAAGCTTTACCCTTTGGACTATTGAACATGGTATTTAGTCCAGGAGTATGCTTAGTCTGGGTCTGGGAAATTGACCCTCCATATTTCAATCAAGCTTTACCCTTTGTTATTCATGATGGCGGCGAGGTGGCTGGTTTTGTTCCCCGGTGCTGTACAGGAGCCAGGACATGGCTGCCTGTAAGTGGGTTCACGAAGTATGCAGGGAGACAGCTGGCCTGTTGGGATATAAGGGAGACAGTAGTAGACATGCAAGTCCATGGGCCCTGTTTGAAATGCATCTTAGCTTCTTTCTTTTATCAGAATAGATCTTACAAGGTAACCTCATCCAATCATGTACAGATCAGTGATGACCTCAAGGAAGAAAGGATGGAAGGATGCATTTAGAATCCTCACCTTGTCTTGTAGAATGATGTGGCCAGCCTTGTAGAGACTGTGGTCATGGAAGTCTGTCTTCGCAGAGACAACCAGCAGGTCTGAAAGTTGCAGGTCACCCACAAAGGATTTCCCCTTCAGATTCAGGTCATTGGGCCTGGACATCAGAAACACACATTTTGTTTTTAATTTGCCTAATGTCAACCTCAATCACTAGAATGAATCCATGCTGTCAATATAATTAACAGGGAATGAAGAAACATCCAAGGCTTGTCACTGACTGACGTTCTAGGCCTGTCCCAGGTAGGCGAAAGCCCTCTCTCTTTAGGTAATCGATGGCGTCCTCCACCATGGTCTTTAATATGTTCACACGCACATACCTTTGGAGCTGATAGCCTGAGGAAGTAATATTTAACATATTTCCAGTGAAGTATCCCAGGCAGTGTGAATAATGCAAAAAAGTTGGCCAGCTGTACAGACTTCAGAAGCATGTTACTAAGCCAGTAATATTAGTGTACATACATTTCATATCTAAGACTACTATGCCACTCCATCTCTTTGCAGCTCAAATGTCTTATTTTCAAAAATGTCTAACAGGAGTAATAAGGATCAATCAATCCAACCTTCAGGCTGCTGGAGACTGGAGGAGAGTAGGTCCTGGTTGCAGCTGACCTTCTGCTTGATCTTCATGCCGGCCAGGGCAGCCTGCAGTCTGGAGCAGTGCTTCATCATCAGAGCCTTCCAGGCCCTGCCACACTTCAGCCCATTACCAACAACCAGGTCATACACCAGAACCTGTGTAATGGACAGGACCAAACAAGAGGTAAGTGACCAGCCATGGTGTTGGGGCAGTGTTCTTCAAACTTGGTCCATGGGGATCTGATCCACAGGGTGTGCAGCTTTTGTTCTATCCATGTTCTAGCACACCTGAATCAATTACAGTACATAATCAGGTGTGTTCGTCTGGGTCGAAACAAATTCCTGCATATTAAATATCAGGCTCGAAGAACTATATGTTGGAGGGACTGAATGAGGCTCCCGAGTGGCGCAGTGGTCTAAGGCACTGCATCTCTGTGATAGAGGCATCACTACAGACACCCTGGTTCAAATCCAGGCTGTATCACAACCAGCTGTGATTGGTAGTCCCATAGGGCAGCTCTCAATTGGTCACTGTAAATAAGAATTTGTTCTTAACTGACTTGCCTAGTGAAAAAAAAAGAAGCTTTTTGTTCAAAAAGGCACGATGGGGGAGAGAATTGTCCAATGTGTTTCACATTACCTGGTCCTTGGCAAGATTCGTTTTTATCTTAGTTTGTTTGAGGAGCTTTGTGGACTCAATGATCTCTTGGAGGATAGATGAAAACTTCTGTCTCACACCAGGGCAAAAATATGCTTAATATTCTGGTGAGGTGAGAGCATTATTGTTAACAATACCCACAGTACTGCTGTAAAGTTAATCTCTGCTGAAAATATATTTAGCATCTAGGCATGAACAGCAAGGTGTTGCTTGTGTTATTTGATGTTTACTGGTTAGCTACGTGGTAAATGTTGACAGAGCAAGGCGTTAGCTAGCTAGCTACTGTACTCAGTACACTGTAGCAAATTACCTGAAATGTACTGTCGTAAACCAGTCTATACGGCAGCCTGCTTCCTCTCCACTTTCTCGAGAATCTCGGCAGCTTTCACGTACAAAGCCATTTTTCGAAAACTAGTTTAGAGTAAAAAAATTTTTTTTTACAGAGAATGTGTTATCATTATGTACAACTACATTAATATATCTCCACGACACCCACGTTTCTGCAAGTGGGCAATATACTTTACTGCCAAAAAAAAAAAAAATGTACTGCCCGATGAAAAATGTAGGTATCGATTTACGTTAAAACTCAAAGTGCCTACGACCGTGAGACAGTTTCATACTGTACTGTCTTTGACCGTGCTCTGCTACTGACTTCAGAAACTGAATGAAGACGAATGTTTATGCATTTGTAAAGCAAGTTCGAGTAGTCGTTTTTGGATGTCATACAGTTAATAACTACAACATTATTTATTTAAATACACCGATATTGCTAGCTGAGCAAAGCAAGTAGCTAACGTTACCCAGGCTAGCCTCTCAGAGTTTGCTAGCTAGCTTCAGTTAGCTATAATTTTAGCCAGTGCTAACGTGGCACAAACTGTGCAAAGATGGAGTTTGCTGCTCTTACTGCCTTGACCGTATTAATAGGAATGCTGATAATTTTGGTCGCAATCGCTGTGGGAAAGCAGAAAGGAGAAATAAGTGATCAACTAGAGCAGAAAGAAGAGGACTCAGTTGGTAAGTTGCTCCTTTTGCTTGTTTGCATGTCTTGTTGCTATGGATTGCTATTGTACTAACGTTAGCTAGCTGAGTCAAACAGGTGCAAGTTACACAATGTAATATAAGCCAGTGGCCCTTGATGATAGTTAGAATAGATATATTAATTTATAAGTATTGGCACCAGGTCAAAATTCTCTACATGTCCCGAAGCCAGCCATAAACTTGTTGCTGGAAGAAAGATTGAATTAAATGGTGACCAAAGCCATAGAATTAGAATACTAGAAGGGACATTAATCTTCTTATGATGGGATAATGGTCAGTCCATAGAGATCGTATTAAATTAAATTACTTTATTAAATTAATTAGTATTCTAATTCATACTTCTCTGGGTCAGGGAGTTGGTCAACCATGGTTTGCCAGTTCTGTGATAAGATAGTGTAAAATAATGAATTTAAAGAATGTATCTGCACTGTTTGTTAGCTAACTAGGCAGCCAGTTTTATAATTTTTCTAATTAACTGCCAATATGCCAACATTCCATTCAAACAATGCAGTCAATCCTGCACCATATACTGACTGAAATCATTTGATGATAAGACTTAGACAAGTTGTAAATGCAACAAGTACCAATATTGTATCATATCACTCAAAGCTTTCCAAGGAAACAAAAATGTAGACATTTGTCTGTTTACATATATTTTAGAGGCTATTTGTACAGAACATTTGTATAAAACCCTTATAAACTGTATTTATAATTATTTGACTATTTTAGATTGACAATAATTATATTACACAATTTCTGATATCAAACGCCTTTTATTTTCCTGCATTAGTAGAATAAGGATTATGACTCTACTACCATTAATTCCAATTACACCGGATTTCTCTTAGACCAATATGGCTGCCGTTTTTGCCCGTCTAGCAAATTAATAGACCAAAATATTGTTTTGTTACAGAATTGTAAGATGTTGATTCAAAACATTTACCGTTTCCAGAGGAGAAAGCAACCAGAAGTTTGAACATTTTGATAATGGAAGTTACTAGAAAGTGTCATATTGAACGTCTTGTGTAACGAGATGCCAATTCATCCCCTGCAGCAGAGGAAAGTGCAGTGAAGGCTTCCACTGCCAAGAAACAGAAACAACAGCGTCCTCGCAAGGAGAAAGCCCAGCAGCAAACCTTCAGCCATCCTCTCCTGGCTTCCTCCTTGAAGGTGGGCCATGCTCCACATACTGTGAAACCCATGTTACGCCATATCAAAGATGATATATTATATTGACAAGATAGTTGAGTGACCGCTCTAACAATGGCAATGCATGTCCTCAAAGATGGGAGGCGAGATCAGGTGGGACCATTCTAGCCAATGAGGGCAGATACACTTGTGAACAACAGTTTTTTTCAAAGTTGCCAGAATGCCACATGTATCCACTTATATCAGTACATTTTGTAAAAGCCTATAAACATTACAAAACCTCTCTTCAGTCAAATAAGCCTCACGCAATTCAACACTCTCTCATAGTCCTCCATACAAAAAAATTCCAACTTGGTCTGCTTATCTCAAGCGGACAGATTTTGGGCAGAGTAATCCTCTCGCTTCACCTTTTCCTCTGGACATATTTAGGCATACTCTGCCATTTACTAGAGTGAATGATGTCATAGCCAAGGGTCACTAAGAAGTTTATATACATTCCAAGAACCAGCCCACAAGCCAGTTTAATGCATGATAAGCTGCACCAACAAGGCACAAGTACTTGGGAGTATGGCTAGATGGTACACTGTCCTTCTCTCAGCACATATCAAAGCTGCAGGCGAAAGTTAAATCTAGACTTGGTTTCCTCTATCGTAATCACTCCTCTTTCACCCCAGCTGCTAAACTAACCCTGATTCAGATGACCATCCTACCCATGCTAGATTATAAAGACTTAATTTATAGATTGGCAGGTAAGGGTGCTCTCGAGCGGCTAGATGTTCTTTACCATTCGGGCATCAGATTTGCCACCAATGCTTCTTATAGGACACATCACTGCACTCTATACTCTTCTGTAAACTGGTCATCTCTATACCCGTCGCAAGACCCACAGGTTGATGCTTAAAACCCTCTTAGGCCTCACTCCCCCCTATCTGAGATATCTACTGCAGCCCTCATCCTCCACATACAACACCCGTTCTGCCAGTCACATTCTGTTAAAGGTCCCCAAAGCACACACATCCCTGGGCCACTCGTCTTTTCAGTTCGCTGCAGCTAGCAACTGGAACGAGCTGCAACAAACACTCAAACTGGACAGTTTTATCTCAATCTCTTCATTCAAAGACTCAATCATGGACACTCTGACAGTTGTGGCTGCTTTTTTGTGATGTATTGTTGTCTCTACCTTCTTTCCCTTTTGTGCTGTTGTCTGTGCCCAATAATGTTTGTACCATGTTTTGTGCTGCTGCCATGTTGTATTGCTACCATGTTGTTGTTGTTGTTGTGTTGCTACCATGCTATGTTGTCATGTTGCTGCCATGCTATGTTGTCTTAGGTCTCTCTTTATGTAGTGTTGTATTGTCTCTCTTGTTGCGATGTGTGTTTTTGTTCTATATTTTTTATCCCAGCCCCCGTCCCCGCAGGAGGCCTTTTGCCTTTTGTTAGGCCGTCATAGTTAAGAACAAATTCTTATTTACAAACTTGCCAAGTTAAATAATGGTAAAATTATGTAATGACAGTGGTGTGTGACGAGGTTACAGAATTATCTGATGCTTGATCATCGATTGTGTAAAAACTGATCCGAGTTTAGGTTGCTGGTTTTAGTTGGGGCTATCATGGTGGTATCTTTTAAAGCACAGAGATGGAGGTTGCAGTTTAAAAGGCTGATTCCCACTCATTCACAATGGTTGGAGATGATTAACTGGAAAAACAAGGAAGGGAAATAATAACAGTAAATGTTCTCCAATCAAATGATAATATTAATCAAGAAATAAGAACAAACTTATCATAAATGCATCCAAAAACACGAAAGGTATTGCAAAAGACACTTCTGCAAACTGTAAAGTTTGGTCTGCACATTGATTAGTGACAGGTGTGAGTGTTTAACCTGGTGGATTGGCTGAAGTCCCGCCTCTGCTGGAGGGGGATTGGACAGGTGAATGGTGGTTGGATGAGAGGACTAGCAGTCAGTGTAGGGGAAATTCGACAATAGCTTGGCTGACTCGTCTCTGTCTTTCTCCCCAGAGTCACAGTGGCAATGTGACGTCCCTGGACTTCAGCAGCAACGGGAAGTACCTAGCTACTTGTGCTGACGACCGCACTGTCAGGATATGGAGCACCAAGGACTTCCTGGACAGAGACCATAAATGTCTGAGGGCCAACGTAGAGCTGGACCACGCCACGCTGGTCCGCTTCAGCCCGGACTCAAAGTACACATACACCCATGCATGTCCAGAACAAAGGGTATAGATACAGTACATTCGGAAAGTATTCAGACCCCTTGATTTTTTCCCACATTTTGTTACGTTACAGCCTTAATATAAAAGGGATTAAATGTTTTTTTCCCTCATCAATATACACACAATACTCCATAATGACAAAGCAAAAATAGGTTTTTAGAAACGTTTGCAAATGTATTAAATAAAAAACAGAAATACCTTATTTACATAAGTATTCAGACCTTTTGCGATGAGACACGAAATTGAGCTCAGGTGCAACGTAACAAAATGTGGAAAAAAATCAAAGGGTCTGAATACTTTACGAATGCACTGTAGATGGATGGCTGGATGGATAGAGAACCTCTTGTCTTTCTATACTTATTTTCACTCTGTCTTGGTATGCAGGGCCTTCATTACTTGGCTGGCTAACGGAGATACTATTCGCATCTTCAAGATGACCAAGAAGGATGATGGTAGCTTCACTTTCAAAGCTGCCCCTGAAGACTTCCCTCAGAAACACAAGACCAATGTCATCAACATCGGCATCGCAGAGACGGGTATGACTGCTAAATGTATTCAGACTGAATGACTAAAAGGCAGGAAGATGTGAATGTGTGATATGCTCATTTCTATGATTATTGACTGATGAATGACTGTTAGAAGTTATGAAAGAGACCCTTGTTCCAGTCTAAAATCTCATCTGTCTCCCTTGTTTTCTGTGTTCCAGGCAAGTTCATCATGAGTGCCTCCACTGACACCAACATCTTCATCTGGGACCTGAAAGGAGAGGTACTGGCCTCTATCATCACCAACCAGATGACCAACTCCTACGCTGCCATCTCACCATGTGGCAGGTCAGTACCCTAAACGTGTCTGTGCGGGTTTTATAGCTAATGTAATAGTACTCTCAGGTAGATCATTTCTGGGTGGTTTTCTGTCTTCAGGTTTGTTGCCTCCTGTGGCTTCACTCCTGATGTGAAGGTGTGGGAGGTGTGCTTCGGGAAGGGTGGCGAGTTCAAAGAGGTGGCCCGCGCCTTCGACCTAAAGGGCCATTCAGCTGGAGTCCACTCCTTTGCGTTCTCTAATGACTCACGCAGGTAAGGCATGCATTGTGTGGTATCCTATCAAAACATTGATGGTTGATTTCCATGGATGACATTATGATAACATTAATAAGGAAGATTTCCCCCAATGAGGTATGTGAAACCGTCTTTCGTTTCCCCCAGAATGGCCACTGTGTCCAAGGACGGCACATGGCGACTGTGGGACACGGATGTGGAGTACAAGAAGCAACAGGACCCCTACCTACTGAAGTCAGTGCCTTGCCAGTCGTCAGAGGGAAGCCGTGTGGCCCTGTCGCCGGACGCCCGGGTGGTGGCCATCTCCAACAGCTGCAGCGTGGCCATGTACAGCACCTCCACGGGTCAGCTGGAGGAGGAGTTCCACGGAGTCCACAGCGAGGAGATCACTGATCTGAGGTTTGACATCAACAGTCGCTACCTGGTGTGCAGCGGGGACCGGGCGGTACGTGTGTTCCACAATGCGCCGGGCTACCGCGCGGCCATCCAGGACATGCAGGCCATGCTGAAGAAGGCCCAGAACGAGGGCATGAAACAAAGGCTAAAACAGCAGATACAGGAGGCGCAGAGCGCGCTGGACACTGTGCTCACAGCACCCAAGGATTAAACAACTAAAGCCCCCCCCCCCCCCCCCCCCCGGCTGGCTGTGTAGAACACTATTTCGATCTCTCTCTTCCTCCCCTTCTCTCACACACTGCCTCCACAGAATGGCATGCAATTCGACTCCTGTCAGGGATGTGGCATTTGCATGCTGGTTTTAATAAATTAATCATGATATGTTTCTATAGAAATATGGCTCTGTTTTGTGAATGCTCTGCCTTCCTCGAAGTCAGGAATACTATGTTCTCTGTCTTCTTGGACCAGTAATCCTACTACTATAGAAGAGCTTGCTTTGCTTTGGCAACAAAAACATTTGTTGTATAATAGGACCAGAGTTCAGCTAGGGTGCCTTGTGTTTCTACAGTTCCTCTGTAAAAACACAAGACATACTAAACTAACAATAATTTCCATGACATCCTATCCAGGTGAATGCTATGATCCCAATGATATTGCATGTTAAATCCACTTCAATTAGTGTAGATGAAGGGGAAGAGACAGGTTAAAGAATAATTTTTAAGCCTTGAGACAATTGAGACATGGATTGTGTATGTGTGCCATTCAGAGGGTGAATGGGCAAGACAAAAGATTGAAGTGCCTTTGAATGGGGTATGGTAGTAGGTACCAGGCGCACCAGTTTGAGTGTGTCAAGAACTGCAATCCTGCTGGGTTTTTCGCGCTCAACAGTTTTTCATGTGTATAAAGAATGGTCCACCACCCAAAGTACATCCAGCCAGCTTGACAACTGTGGGAAGCATCCCTGTGGAACGCTTTCGACACCTTGTAGTCCATGCCCGATAAATTTAGGTTATTGAGGGCAAAAGGTGTGCAACTCAATATTAAGAAAGTGTTCCTAATGTTTTGTACACTCGGTGTCTAGGCTTGACAGTTCTTGCAGCTTTTGTGTTCTGAAGGAATACCGAACACATTATGCGTACATTTAAATGTAGGTGTAGCGGTCTTAGGCACTGCATCTCAGGGTTAGAGGTGTCACTACAGACCCTGGTTCGATTCCAGGCTGTATCACAACCGGCTGTGATTGGGAGTCCCATAGGGCGGCGCACAATTGGCCCAGCGTCGTCCAGGTTAGGGTTTGGCCGGGGTAGGCTGTCATTGTAAATAAGAATTTGTTCTTAATTGACTTGCCTAGTTAAATTTTTAAAAATTCTACTGTGCCCACATTGTGTCGCGATTCCCTTTTGCCTGCAACATATTCAAATGCCAGTATGCATTTTGCGAACGGTGGAAGCACCTAAATCTGATAACACAACAACAACTTGATGGCAGTAACCAACTACTGGTGGTCAGGGATGCATTGTGTGGTCAGGGTTTCTCTTCACTCTGGATGCAATCAGGCTACCTAAAGCGCATACAGTGGGCGACGTCTTCAGCTATTTGCCTACAGCTCTCCATAAAACGTTTGTTTTGGGAGCGAGAGGATAGGAAATATCAATGGTGAGGAAATACGTTCCTGGTTTTAATGATTAAAAAAACGTATTACTATTTTTTTTATTTTTATGTATGGTTTATTTTTTTATTTCAGAAACACCAGTAATTTAAAATGGTATTAATGTACTGCTAGAATTCCTCATAGAAAACATGGAAGTGTTTTTTTATTAGTGAATGTACATTTATGAATATGAAAATGTTCCATTAGCACAATTAGATTCATGAGGAAAAATAGTTTTTCCTCTATCCTTATTACAGTTAAGGAAACCGAGCAGCACATTCTCCCATAATAAACAAAGGTCATCAAGAATATAACAATTATAAAACTATAAATATCTTGTCATAATTTCTTTACATGTAGACAATGCCAAAATAAATGCAAAACTGTTTCTGGATGCTCAACACAAAAAGTACAGGTAATGTTAATGTCTTTTTTTGAGTTTCTTCAGGTAATGATTCACAGGGTAATACTTATGGATCATTYTGAAAGAGACCTCTTTGAACTTGTTAACTAGCAGGTATTTGTGTGGTAATAACCATACTTTTTTCATACAGATATTATTGACAAATGTATTACAGTAAGTTGTGACATAAGGAATAGACACAATATCCCTTTGAAATAAAGCACGTCTGTTGTCCTGAGGGAGCAAGGAGAAACAAATGTTTTCTATTGGAGAGACACGGTAGATACATTTAAATGTAGGTGTAGACGCATGACGTGATCGGAATTCCAGGATAAGAACAAGAAAGCTGCATGAACTGTCAAGTCTAGGCACGGCTTTAATGATGCCAGTGTAAATGCAATGTAACAAGTGGCCCCAGATGGTTTCTTCATGTAAACACATGCACATTTAGTGAGGGCGTTCTGTGAGAACAAGAAGTGAATGGGTACCGAAAGCTCGCGAGATTCGGTGGGCAGGACGGAGAGCTAGCTAAAGCTAAACAGTCTGTCGGAGGCAAATAAAACTAAAACCAAGCATAAAGATGTCTGGACGCTCGGTTCGCGCTGAGACACGAAGCCGCGCTAAAGATGACATGAAGAAGGTGATGGCGGCCATTGAGAGGGTCAGAAGATGGTAAGTACAACACTATTTATTTGTGTTAAAGATCATAAAAGATTGCCGATACAGAAAGTTCAGCGACATGGAGGCGTGGTTTGAGACAGAATGACAGTGAAAGACCGAGAGCACAGCCAATGATTATCACTGTGAAGCTTTCTCCCTCGAGACAAGGGGCTTTTCAACAAGAGGCGGGACCCAAAAGTACACTTGCGTAAAGCTAGTTAGTTAGCTAGCTTGCTTATAATTGGGGAATGGACAGACAGGCTAGCAAGCGAACTATGCAGTGACTGTCGTGTAGTAATCAATAAGATACTATTCAACCATAGCCAGTGAGGTATCCTCGCTTATTAGTAGCAGCTTCCACTAATAGCATTGCATTCATTGGTATAATTCCACTCTATGGAAGGGATATGTAAACGGTTTGTGCAATCCGGGATCGTTGGGACGTTCCTAGCCTAACCTTTACCATTTTCCATTTCAACCTCAATGGGTGCACTTGACCCTTGAACTATCTGAATGTAAAGGAGCGCACTCATTGTTTTCTACAGGGAGAAGAAATGGGTCACTGTCGGAGACACATCTTTGAGGATATTCAAATGGGTACCAGTGGTGGATACAAAAGAAGTAAGTTATTTTCTTATTTAACAACCTAAGTAGCAATGTCAGTTTAATGCTTTGTCTTCTTGTAGGAGAAGAGTAAGGTGGTCCCGGCTGGAGCAGTCAGGGAGCTGAATAGCTTCTCCACAGATCCAGCCTCAGAAAACACACATTCAAGTCATCTGGATTTTGGTGAGGATGGAGAACCGTTTTGAGTGACATTCGGAAAGTATTCCATCCCCTTCACTTTTTCCACATTTGGTACGTTACAGCCTTATTCTAAAATTAGTTAAATTCTTTCCCCCTCATCAATCTACACACAATACCCTCATTGTGACAAAGCAAAAACAGTTTTTTTGAAATTTTTGCAAATTTCTTACAAATAAAAACAGACACCTTATTTACATAAGTATTCAGACCCTTTGCTATGAGACTCGAAATTGAGCTCAAGTGCATCTTGTTTCCATTGATCAGCCTTGATGTTTCTACTGGGATAGTGGTTAGAGCGTTGGGCCAGTAACTGAAAGGTTGCTGGATCGAATCCATCTGTTGTTCTGCCCCTGAACAAGGCAGTTAATCAACTGTTCCCCGGGCGCAGTGGATGTCGATTTAATGCAGCACCCCACAGCTCTCTGATTCAGAGGGGTTGGGTTAAATGTGGAAGACATATTTTAGTTGAATGCATTCAGTTGTACAACTGACTAGGTATCCCCCTTTCCTTTCCTTGATTGGAGTCCACCTGTGTTAATTCAATTGATTGGACATGATTTGGAAAGGCACACACCTGTGTATATAAGGTCCCACAGTTGACAGTGCTTGTCAGAGCAAAAACCAAGCCATGAGGTTGAATGAATTGTCCGTAAAGCTCAGAGACAGGATTGTGTCGAAGCACAGATCTGGGGAATGGTATCAAAAAATGTCTGCAGCATTGAAGGTCCCAAAGAACACAGTGGCCTCCATCATTCTAAAATGGAAGAAGTTTGTAACCACCAAGACTCTTCCTAGAGCTGGCCGCCAGGCCAAACTGAGCAATCGGGGGAGAAGGGCCTTGGTCAGGGAGGTGATCAAGAACCCGATGGTCACTCTGACAGCTCCAGAGTTCCTCTGTGGAGATGGGAGAACCTTCCAGAAGGACAACCATCTCTGCAGCACTCCACCAATCAGGGCTTTATGGTAGAGTGGCCAGACGGAAGCCACTCCTCAGTAAAAGGCTCATGACAGGCCACTTGGAGTTTGCCAAAATGCACAAGATTCTCTGGTGTGATGAAACCAAGATTCAATTATTTGGCCTAAATGCCAAGCGTCACGTCTGGAGGAAACCTGGCACCATCCCTACGGTGAAGCATGGTGGTGGCAGCATCATGCTATGGGGATGTTTTTCAGTGGCAGGGACTGGGAGACTAGTCAGGGTTGAGCAAAAGATGAATGGAGCAAAGTACACAGAGATGATATGAGATGATAACCTGCTACAGAGCGCTACCCTTCCAACTGGTTCACCTTCCAACAGGACAACGACCCTAAGCACACAGCCAAGACAATGCAGGAGTGGCTTTGGGACAAGTCTCTGAATGTCCTTGAGTGGCCCATCCAGAGCCTGGACTTGAACCCGATTGAACATATCTGGAGAGACCTGAAAATAGCTGTGCAGCGACACTCCACATCCAACCCGACAGAGCTTGAGAGGATCTGCAGAGGAGAATGGGAGAAACGCCCCAAATACAGGTGTGTTAAGCTTGTAGCATCAAACCCAAGAAGACTCATGGCTGTAATCGCTGCCAAAGGAGTAACGGTTCTGAATACTTATGTAAATGTGATTATTTTTTAAAGTAATTTTTTTAAATACATTTGCAAACATGTTTTTGCTTTGTCAGTATGGGGTATTGTGTGTAGATTCATGAGTATTTTTAAAATCCATTTTAGAATAAGGCTGTAATGTAACAAAATGTGAAAAAGTCAAGGGGTCTGAACACTTTCCGAATGCACTGTATGACCTTACCATATGCTGGCCTAGAACTCTTTCCATTTCCTCCTATTCCCTGTACTCTCTTCCTCCCCAGATGAGAACAGTAACCAGAGCTCTCTGTCTGATGCGTACCAGCCCAAAGTGGACAGCAGCAGTAACTCTAGCCCCCAGCCTAGTGAACCTCTGAGCCCCAAGAACCTGTGTGACTTCCGCACAGATGACTCACAGCCCCCGACTCTGGGCCAGGAGATCATGGAGGGTGAGACGGACAGACAGATGTACACACACACTTACCTCTACACGGGAACGTTAACTGAAGATCTTTTTCAATTATTCTGATGTCAACTAATAAGGTCAAATATATCTTCAGATTCTTTAAGAGGTTTTAAGTGAATGTTTATTTATTTTACTTTTCTTTTCTTCAGAGCCGTCATTGCCAAGTGAACTGGCTGACGAACCTCCGTTGCTGATTAAAGAGGACTTGTTGCCCCTCACTACTCAGGTAAAGCGCATCTAACATCCCAATGATCATTCCACTTCGACACCACAGCTTTGTCACTCAACCGATTTACACTGAACAAAATTATAAATGCAACAATTTCAAAGATTTTACTGAGTTACAGTTCATATAAGAAAATCAGTCAATTGAAATTAACTCAGCCCTAATCTATGGATTTCACATGACTGGGAATAAATATATGCGTTTGTTGGTCACAGATACCTTAATGGTAGGGGCGTTGATCAGAAAACCAGTCAGTATTTGTGGTGACCACCATTTGCCTCATGCAGCACGACACACCTCCTTCCCATAGAGTTGATCAGGCTGCTGATTGTGACCTGTGGAATGTTATCCCACTCCAGTTCAATGGCTGTGCAAAGTTGTTAGATATTGGTGGGAACTGGAACACGTCGAACCAGAGCATCCCAAACATGCTCAATGGGTGACATTTCTGGTGCGTATGCAGGCCATGGAAAAATTGGGAAATTTTCAGCTTCCAGGAATTGTGTACAGATCCTTGCGACATGGGGCCGTGAATTATTGTGCTGAAACTTGAGGTGATGGCGGCGGATGATTGGCACGACAATGGGCCTCAGGATCGCGTCACGATATCTCTGTGCATTCAAATTGCCATTGATAAAATGCAATTGTGTTTGTTTTCCGTAGCTTATGCCTGCTCATACCATAGCACCATGGTGGCAGTGGGGTTATCTGTTTACAACGTTGACATCAGCAAACCGCTCGCCCACACAAAGCCATACACGGTGTCTGCCATCTGCCCGGTACAGTTGAAACAGGGATTAATCCGTGAAGAGCACACTTCTCCAGCATGCCAGTGGCCATCGAAGGTGAACATTTGCTCACTGAAGTCGGTTACGACGCCGAGCTGCAGTCAGGTCAAGACCCTGGTGAGGAAAATGAGCACGCAGATGCTCTTCCCTGAGGCGGTTTCTGACAGTTTGTGCAGAAATTCTTTGGGTGTGCGCAAACCGTTTCATCAGCTGTCCGGGTGGCTGGTCTCAGACCATCCAACAGGTGAAGAAGACTGATGTGGAGGTCCTGGGCTGGCATGGTTACATGTGGTCTACGGTTGTAGTGCCATATTCTCTAAAATTACATTGGAGGCGGCTTATGGTAGAGAAATGAACATTCAATTCTTTGGCAACATCTCTGATGGACAGTCCTGCAGGCAGCATGCCAATTGCACACTCCATCAACTTGAGACATCTGTGGCATAGTGTTGTGACAACTGCACATTTTAGAGGGGCCTTTTAAGGTGCACCTGTGCAATGATGATGCTGTTTAATCAGCTTCTTGATGTGCCCCACTTGTCAGGTGGATGGATTATCTCGGCAAATGAGAAATGCCCTCTAACAGGGGTGTAAATACATTTGTGCACAAAAGTTGAGAGGAACAAGCTTCTTGTGCGGATGGAACAGTTCTGGGATCTTTTATTTCAGCTCATGGGACCAACATTTTACACGTTGCACTTTATATTTTTCTTCAATATACACTACCATTCAAAAGTTTGGGGTCACTTAGAAATGTCCTTGTTTTTGAAAGAAACTACTTTTCTGTACATTTTTTAAATAACATCAAATTGATCAGAAATACAGTGTAGACATTGTTAATGTTGTAAATGACTATTGTAGCCTGAAACGACTGATAAAAAAAATAATAATATCCACATAGGTGTACAGAGGCCCATTATCAGCAACCATCACTCCTGTCTTCCAATGGCACATTGTGTTAGCTAATCCAAGTTTATCGTTTTACAAGGCTAATTGATCATTAGAAAACCATTTTGCAATTATGTTAGCACAGCTGAAAACTGTTTTGATTTAAAGAAGCAATAAAACTGGCCTTCTTTAGTTGAATATCTGGAGCATCAGCATTTGTGGGTTAAATTACAGGCTCAAAATGGCCAGAAACAAAGTACTTTCTTCTGAAACTCATCAGTCTATTCTTGTTCTGAGAAATGAAGGCTATTCCATGCGAGAAATTGCCAAGAAACTGAAGATCTCATACAGCGCCGTGTACTACTCCCATCACAGAACAGCGAAAACTGGCTCTAACCAGAATAGAAAGAGGATGGGAGGCCCCGGTGCTCAACTGAGCAAGAGGGCAAGTACATTCGTGTCTATTTTGAGAAACAGATGTCTCGCAAGTCCTCAATTGGCAGCTTGATTAAATAGTATGCACAAAACACCAGACTCAACGTCAACAGTGAAGAGGCGACTCCGGGATGCTATGCCTATGTAGATATTCAAAAAAATAAATAATGAAATAAATCAGCCGTTTCCAGCTACAATAGTCATTTACAACATTAACAATGTCTACACTGTATTTCTGATCAATTTGATGTTATTTTAATGGGCAAAAAAGTTGCTTTTCTTTCAAAAACAAGGACATTTCTAAGTGACCCCAAACCTTTTGAACAGTAGTGCACTTTCAAGACTATTTAATACAACACATCAAACTTCTAGTTTGTCCAACAATCTACTCATTTTACATTATACATAAAACTGATAAAACATGGATTCAAACAAACCTGGCTGTATTTCCTCACACAGGAGGAAGAGGAGTGTTCTGGAGCTCCGCCACTGAAGAGGGTGTGTTCTGAGCAGAACTCCATCCTGCAGAGCTCCTCAATGATGAGCTAACACACTGCACATAGCGTCAGGCTCGGACCCAATTCACTTCAGGCACTTTGTTGAATCTAATTTTTTAGATTTGGTAAAATTGTCTGTCATTTTCAATGACATTTCTGGTTCATAAATTGAACAAAACATTTTAAACAAATTGAACTCTCAACTAATTTGCTGATTTTAAAATAAAAAATGCTTTGAACCAGGCCCTGCTTAGCTTTTAGTCAGCGAGTTACACGACTGCAAGTCTATCCTCCGATGACTGCAATAGATACATTTTAAGGACCAGACATATGGAAGGACCACCATACTTGTTATGATTTTATATTGAATCTCTTTCAAAGTGATTTTGTTTTTCCCTTAAAGGACCCATGAATATGTAGTTTAGTTGACACTGTTTAGTTTCAATGGATTAACAGCGGAATACAAAACCAAAGCACTCCACCACCATTCTCCCGAGGTAGTGCAGTCCGGTAGGTTACATGTATGCCCTTTTTTTATTTTTTTATTTGGGAGATACCGTTTTCTGTCTACAAAATATAACTTTTCACGTAAACTATTTATTGCAAGGCAATGACAGGTAAATGTATTAAGTAATAGTTGAATTAAACTATGGTCAGTGTTGTAGGTTTTAAGTCTGATTGGCTCTATTTTGATTGCAGCTTCATATTGTGCCATTGACACTTGTTTACTCAATGCTAGCTGTCAGGATCTTTTGTCAGTTTTGCCGATTTCTAAATCAAGTGTTATATCCGTCCATCCAGGACACGCTGGTGTGCAAATCAAACGCACTAAGTTTAACATTGTAGAATGTTTAAAAATTACAAGTACTGTATGCGATGTTTTTGAATTTACTTAAATGATGCTACTAGGTCCTTTTTTTTGTTGTTATTTAACTCTTAAAGATGTTGTCTCAGTTATTTAAGTAAGAGTTCATTTGTAAAATGAACACAGATTGTTTCAGTCTAAAATCTGTCTTGAGTTATCGTCTTTAGTAACCCAAGGAAGCACTTGTCTTTCTCAGATATGTTTTATGTCATATTTTACTTGAGTGAAATTAGGAAATTTAATTGATCAGGTTAGCATGTACACTGACTATTTGATGTTATTTTGGAGTGATTGTAATACTTAATAGTAACCATTTATTTATAGTACCAATCAAAAGTTTGGACACCTACCCATTCAAGGGTTTTTCTTAATTTTTTACTATTTTCTACATTGTAGAATAATAGTGAAGACATCAAATCGATGAAATAACGCATATGGAATCATGTAGTAACGAAAAAAAAAGTGTTAAACAAGTTAAAATATATTTTAGATTCTTCAAAGTAGCCATCCTTTGCCTTGATGAAAGCTTTGCACACTTTGCATTCTCTCAACCAGCTTCATGAGGTAGTCACCTGGAATGCTTTTCCAACAGTCTTGAAGGAGTTCCCACATATGCTGAGCACTTGTTGGTTGCTTTTCCTTCACTCTGCGGTCCAACTCATCCCAAACCACCTCAATTGGGTTGAGGTCGGGTGATTGTGGAGGCCAAGTCATCTGATGCAGCACTCCATCACTCTCCTTCTTGGTCAAATAGCCCTTACACAGCCTGGAGGTGTGTTTTGGGTCATTGTCCTGTTGAAAAACAAATGATAGTCCCACTAAGTGCAAACCAGATGGGATGGCGTATCGCTACAGAATGCTATGGTAGCCATGCTGGTTAAGCGTGCCTTGAATTCTAAATAAATTGCAGTGTCACCAACAAAGCAACCCCACACCATCACACCACCTCCGTGCTTCACGTTGGGAACCAGATTTCCACCGGTCTAATGTCCATTGCTCGTGTTTCTTGGCCCAAGGAAGTCTCTTCTTCTTATTGGTGTCCTTTAGTAATGGTTTCTTTGCAGCAGTTTGACCATGAAGGCCTGATTCAGGCAGTCTCCTCTGAACAGTTGTTGAGATGTGTCTATTACTTGAACTCTGTGAAGCATTTATTTGGGCTGCAATCTGATGTGTAGTTAATTGTCAATTTCTGAGGCAGGTAACTCTAATGAACTTATCCTCTGCAGCAGAGGTAACTGGGTCTTCCTTTCCTGTGGTGGTCCTCATGAGAGCCAGTTTCATCATAGCGTTTGATGGTTTATGTGACTGCACTTGAATAAACTTTGAAAGTTCTTAATTTTCCGAATTGGCTGACCCTTATGTCTTAAAGTAATGATGGACTGTCATTTCTCTCTTGCTTATTTGAGCTGTTCTTTCCATTAATATGGACTTGGTCTTTTACCAAATCGGGCTATCTTCTGTATACCAACCCAACCTTGTCACAACACAACTGATTGGCTCAAATGCATTAAGAAGGAAAGAGATTACACAAATGTACTTTTAAGAAGGCACACTTGTTAATTGAAATGCATTCCAGGTGACTACCTCATGAAGCTGGTTGAGAGAATGCCAAGCGTGTGCAAAGCTGTCAAAGGCAAAGAGTGGCTCCTTTGAAGAATCTAAAATAGAAAATAGGTTTTGATTTGTTTAACACTTTTTTTGGTTACTAAATGATTCCATATGTATTATTTCATAGTTTGTCTTCACTATTATTCTACAATGTAGAAAATAGTAAATATTTTTTTAACGCCTGGAATGAGTAGGTGTGTCCAAACTTTTGACTGGTACTGTATATATATATATATATATTTTTTTCTCTGACAATCGACAGCAATTACACTCAAGTTTGGCAAATAGATAAGTGTGTTGTGTTGTAGTTTGCCATTTATGAAAGAAATGCTGTAATATTTGGGACTGGGCGACAAAAGTTAACTCCCGCAATATCGCTAGTTATTACTAATTTGTAACAGTTATAATTTTCAGTCTTATTACTTCATTGTACTGTTAGTCTCTTGAATAGACATGATTATTTCAAGTGATGCCAGTATGTTGAATGGGCCACTAAAATTAAGGCATTTACAATGTGATGACTTCTGTATCCACATTTAAATGACCACCTTGCAGATTAATTTGGGATGGTAGGCTTATTCTGCTAATGGATTATTTTATTTTTTAAGAAGGATGTTTGGAGAAGAGTTTGTAAAGAGTACTTTGTATTTTATTGTAATTTTCCAAGTACAAATTATTTTATAAAGGAGTATGGATTTGGAAATCTGCAGATTCTATTGTTTTGATTTTCTTTTTGAATACACATATACCATGTGTTTTAGTGAATGGGTTTGATTGAAGTGTTATATGCCTTAAGAAATGTGTTGTACATCAGTTCTACATCGGGTGAACTAGGCCATAAAGGGATCTTTCCAATAGATGGCGCTAGAGTGCACACAACCAATTCCATCAGTTGACAGTCTACCTTGCTCTGGTGTGTGCTTAAATTATTTAAAGTTTAAACATTACACACACAAGCATGTACGGGTAATTAAGTAATCTAGGCAAACCAGAACCAAATATTGCGTGAGCGCTATGTTTTCGTCCATCACGAGAGACGTGTGACAAATGAATCTATGTTTACAGATCGGATAGTACTGTAAGGACTCTATTAAATCCGTATCGTGGAAGTTTAGCGTTACATTTAAAGGTAATGTTCCTGCATTAGTGGAGACTGCATATGTCGGCTCAATCGGAAATTACCGTTACATTTCTATTGCTTCAGCGATACAGATTTAATAGAGCCCTAGATCTAATCATGTCATATATTTCATCAACTGGTGGCACTACTGAAAATTGATTATGATACATGTGCCTCTCTGTACACAATTGATTAAATAAAAACACTGTTAAGTTAGATGGGACATGGTTGGTCTGTGATACAGTAACACTATTCTTCCAGGACAGGACCTGCTATTGTTTCCCATGTGACGAGGACAACGAGGTGCACAGTAAGATCAGCCCAGCCAAATGTCTGTACTGTATTGTGACTACTGTAGTCATCCAGGCCTATGGGCAAACCGCCTGACTACTGACTCACACTGGCAAACGATGAATCTCCATCAGAAACATAAAAAGCCTATGCGTGTGCACCATGAACTGAACTATGGACATTTTGATCATTGACAGGTACAGCATTCATTATATTTTCAGAAGATGAACTCCAAAGTAATGCATGAAGAATTAAAGCCATTAAATTCTCTTAATCTTGCATTACTTTGGAGTGTATCCTCTGAAAATGTACTGAATGCTGTACCTGTCAATCCTTTTCTGCCAATCAGCTCAATTTCTCAGAACCTTTTGAATAACAACCCACAGCAAGTGAACAGATATGACATTGACCTTTAATATTAATCACAGATTTAAAAAGAAACATCTTTATTAATATACCATCAGCTTGCCTGAACTGTACACTGTCATCTTATCTGTATGGACATCCATTTTCTGTATTTTCATATTTGAATACAGCTATTCCTGAATATCATACATATATATTAAGGTTCTGTGTTTACTTCAGTGAAATAACCAGATGCTCATTTAAAACACTCCCACTGAACACATTTGTAGCGGGCCAGTGACTATTTAACCTTGGGCTAGCGGCAGTTAGTGGTGACATGACATCATGATGTTTTAAGGACGAGGGTAGCTTACAGCAGCAAATTCCTTGACATCAGAAGAAAAAAACAACCTTTCCTCTAATTTAACATTTAATTATTCCTCTGTCAGTTCTCAACTGTCTACAAATTAAGTGCCACACTGACATGCTCAAGTAGATAAAGACAATTGGATTCTGTATCGCTACTCCGTATCAGCGCTGCTGCAATGGTTTCTGGGTCCTGAGATCAAACAGGAAATGAACACGATGCTTCTTGCTCTGTCGTCATGTATACGTGGGCCAGATGGCTGGGAGAAGTGCTCTGCCAGGATAGAAACAAACACTACATCTCCCATACTGTGCTGGGACACTTTGGCCGGACTTAAGAGTCTTTGAAATATTCTTCTATGTCCCAGAACTGTGTGGCCTGATCAGTGGCAAATTCATTGACGACCAGGTGGTCCCTCTTGAAACCCGTTCCACCTGAAAGACATTTCACAAATGGTTCCTTTTAGGCAACAATCTTTCTTCTACTGTGTCTTGGAGACAACTGAAAATAAGTTACGACCATGCTTTTTCCCCCTAATGTATTTGTATAACTGGAAATACAGCATTTCATGGTTCTGGGAATAACCAATTATATACCAATACAATTTCTAGCTCTTTTCTGAGATGGCTCTGCGAATATGGTTGTTATGATCTCAAAATAGATCCTCCACTAAGTATAGCATACGGTAGTTGAGTTCAGCAGCAGTACACAACAGAAACCTGCTCTCCACTATTACAGTAGGCTCCTCTGTGTTTATCAAAGACCATACATTATAGTGGATCTCTATGGTCTCACCTCTTAAGTCCAGTACTAGTTTGTGGTTGAGATGGGAAGAGATGGTTCCGTTGTGGTTCAGGCTCCATCTCTGGTGTGTGCGTCCATGCTCCGGCCACAGGGCCACTCTGGCCCCAACTGTTGCCTTCCCCCCGATCACTGAAAGACACGCCTTACTGGCCTACAGGCAACACACACCGTGTCAATATTACACACAGATACTGCATATTACACACACACACACACACATGCACAGATACTTACCATAGCATACCATAGGGAAGAGGATTGCATATTTCCCAGAATATTCCCATTCTAGTCTTGCTTAAATGTTGAGACTTTACCTTTTTCTCTCCCCTAATGCACGCACACACACACCTTGCAGCGGAGCAGCCCTCCAGTGAAGAGCCAGCGCTGGGTGTCCAGAGAGCAGGCCGGGGACAGGGTCACTCTGGCTGGGGAGGAGTCGTCCTTGACACTCTCAGAGGTCAGCAGTGAGCCCAGAGCACGGCTCTTCACCTGTACATACAGCCTGGGCTGGAGGGAGACCACACAAAAAGCACACAGTACAGACTGAATGAGGATCAACAACTTTCACAGCATTTTATATAAACCCTAGACATGGCTGCAGGGAAACTACATTGTTCACAAAAGGGAAAAACTAACTTATAACTTAAAATAACTGAAGTGGTTACCTAGCATTGGGTGTGTAGGTTTTGCCATTTGTACTGTACTCCAACTACACTGAACAAAAATATAAAAGAAACAATTTCAAAGATTTGACTGTTACAGTTCGTATAAGGAAATCAGTCATTTGAAAAATTAATTAGGCCCTAATCTATGGATTTCACATGACTGGGAATACAGATATGCATCTGTTGGTCACAGATACCTTTAAAAAGAAAAGTAGGGGTCTGGATCAGAAAAGCAGTCAGTATCTGGTGTGACCACCATTTGCCTCATACAGCGCAATACATCTGCTTCGCATAGAGTTGATCAGGCTGTTGATTGTGGCCTGTGGAATGTGGTCCCACGCCTCTTCAACGGCTGTGCGAAGTTGCTGGATATTGGCGGGAACTGGAACACACTGTCGTACACGTCGATCCAGAGCATCCCAAAAATGCTCAATGTTTGACATGTCTGGTGAGTATGCAGGCCATGGAAGAATGGCACGACAATGGGCCTCAGGATCTCGTCACGATATCTCTGTGCATTCAAATTGCCATTGATAAAATGCAATTATGTTTGTTGTCCGTATCTTATGCCTGCTCATACCATAACCCCACCGCCACCATGCGGCACTCTGTTCACAACGTTGATATCAGCAAACTGCTCACCCACACGACGCCATACACGGTGTCTGCCATCTGCCCGGTACAGTTGAAACAGGGATTAATCCGTGAAGAGCACACTTCTCCAGCATACCAGTGGCCATCGAAGGTGAACATTTGCCCACTGATGTCGGTTGCGACGCCAAACTGCAGTCAGGTCAAGACCCTGGTGAGGACAATGAGCATGCAGATGCTCTTCCCTGAGACGGTTTCTAACAGTTTGTGCAGAAATTCTTCAGTTGTGCAAACCCACAGACTCATCAGCTGTCAGGGTGGCTGTTCTCAAACGATCTCGCAGTTGAAGCCAGATGTGGAGGTCCTGGGCTGGCATAGTTACACGTGGTCTGCGGTTGTGAGGCCGGTCGGACATAATGCCAAATTCTCGAAAAACATTGGAGGCAGCTTATGGTAGAGAAATTAACATTCAATTCTGGCAACACTTCTGGTGGACATTCCTGCATTCAGCATGCCAACTGCACATGGCATTGTGTTGTGTGACAAAACTGGCCTTTTATTGTCCCCAGCACAAGGGGCACCTGTGTAATGATCATGCTGTTGAATCAGCTTCTTGATATGCCACAGCTGAACGGTGAATGGATTATCTTGGCAAAGGTGAAATGCTCACTAACAGGGATGTGAACAAATTTGTGCACAACATTTGATAGAAATAAGCTTTTTGTCCGCATGGAACATTTCTGGGATCTTTTATTTCACTTCATGAAAAATGGGACCAACACCTAAACCTTGGTGTCTTCTTTAACCCTGACCTAAACCTTGGTGTCTTATTTGACCCTGACCTAAACCTTGGTGTCTTCTTTAACCCTGACCTAAATCTTGGTGTCTTCTTTAACCCTGACCTAAATCTTGGTGTCTTATTTAACTCTGACCTAAACCTTGGTGTCTTCTTTGACCCTGACCTAAACCTTGGTGTCTTCTTTAACCCTGACCTAAACCTTGGTGTCTTCTTTGACCCTGACCTAAACCTTGAGCTGCATGTAAAGAAGGTTGTCCAGTCCTGCTTTTATCATCTTAGAAATATAGCTAAAGTCAAGAATTTTATTTCATTTACTGATCTGGAGAAAGTTATATATGCTTTTATTTCCTCACATCTAGATTTCTGTAACTCTTTCTATACATGTCTCAGTCAGAAATCACTCCATCATCTACAGTAAGATCAAAATGGCACGGGCTACCAGTCACTTTTAGAATAGATTTTAAAATTGTATTAATCACGTTTAAGGCACGGCATGGTTTAGCCAATCCTATATTTCTGATATTGTATCTCCCTACGAGCCAGAACATAACCTAAGATCCTCTGGCAGGGCACTGTTGACCATTCCTAAGTCTAGGTATTTTAGGTATGTTGCAAATGCAGCAGCTACTCTTCCTGGGGTCTACACAAAACATGAAAAATGACATAATACAGATCATTAGTAGACAAGAACAGCTCAAGGACAGAACTACTTCAATTTTAAAATGGAACAGGTTGAAAACGAAGCCTGGTTGAAAACGAAGCCTAGGTTGAAAACTAAAGGAGACCATGCATTTACCATTACGGTCCCTAGACTTTGGAATGGTCTGCCAGAGGAGATCAGGCTTGCAGATTCAGTGCCTCTTTTTAAATTCCTGCAGAAGATACAGCTTTATAAAGATGATTTCAATGTATGATTTTAATTAGCTATCTTTTTTCATTCTCCTTCCTCTTGTCATTGTTTTTCGGTTAGTACTTTATTATTTTATGATGTGAAGCACTTTCTTAATTGTATTGAATAGCACTATACAAATAAAGTTATTATTATTATTACACTTTTTTTGTAGCCCCGGACAAGTTCACCTGATTCAACTCACCAAGGGTTTGATGATCAGTTGACAAGTTGAATCAGGTGTGTTTGTCCCGGGCTACAATCAGAATGTGTACTGTTGGAGGTACTCGAGGACTGGAGTTGGGAAACACTGCAGTCAGCACCACCACCACCCACATGCACAAACCCCAATGGAATGTGAACATATAGATCTAGGGCAGTGTTACTCACTATCTTTGTAAGGGGGCCACTTTGGGCTGAGTCAATCATTCAGAGGGCCGCACAGATCTGTAATTTGTTGTACTTTTTCTTCCAATATTATCAATTGAGAGCAAAATCAGAGCAATAGAGCACATGCAATTGATTTTATGTATAGCACATCACAATTATATACTGAATATACACTACCGGTCAAAAGTTTAAAACACCTACTCATTCAAGGGTTTTTCTTTATTTTGACTATTTTCTACATTGTAGAATAATAGTGAAGACATCAAAACTATGAAATAACACATATGGAATCATGTAGTAACCAAACAAAGTGTTAAATAGCCACCATTTGCCTTGATGACAGCTTTGCACATTCTTGGCATTCTCTCAACCAGCTTCATGAGGTAGTCACCTGGAATGCATTTCAATTAACGGGTGTGCCTTCTTAAAAGTTCATTTGTAGGGGGTATGCAGAAGATAGCCCTATTTGGTAAAAGACCAAGTCCATATTATGAACCAAGCTCAAATAAGCAAAGAGATATGTCAGTCCATCATTACTTTAAGACGTCCTCACTAGGGTATGTGGAACGGTAGCGTCCCACCTCGTCAACAGCCAGTGAAACTGCAGGGCGCTAAATTCAAAACAACAGAAATCCCATAATTTAAATTCCTCAAACATACAAGTATTTTACACCATTTTAAAGATACACTTGTTGTAAATCCAGCCAAAGTGTCCGATTTCAAAAAGGTTTTACGATGAAAGCACACCAAACGATTATGTTAGGTATGAGTCACAGAAAAAGACAGCCAAATTTCCAGCCAAAGAGAGGAGTAACAAAAAGCAGAAATAGAGATAAAATTAATCACTAACCTTTGATGATCTTCATCAGATGACACTCATAGGACTTCATGTTACACAATACATGTATGTTTTGTTCGGTAAAGTTCATATTTATATCAAAAAATCTGAGTTTAGGCGGGACGCTAAAACTTGGCAAAAAGACAGAGAAAATGCAGACCGCCAAATTCAAATTAATTACTATAAAAATTACTATAAAAATCAAACATTAATTTCATTAAATCACACATGAAAGATACCAAATTAAAGCTACACTGGTTGTGAATCCAGCCAACATGTCAGAATTCAAATAGGCTTTTCGGCGAAAGCAAACGATGCTATTATCTGAGGATAGCACCATTGTAAACAAAGAGAGAGAAGCATATTTCAACCCTGCAGGCGCGACACAAAACGCAGAAATAAAAATATAATTCATGCCTTACCTTTGACGAGCTTCTGTTGTTGGCACTCCAATATGTCCCATAAACATCACAAATGGTCCTTTTGTTCGATTAATTCCGTCGATATATATCCAAAATGTCCACTTATTTGGCGCGTTTGATCCAGAAAAACACCGGTTCCAACTTGTGAAACATGACTACAAAATATCTCAAAGGTTACCTGTAAACTTAGCCAAAAAATTTCAAACTACTTTTGTAATACAACTTTAGGTCTTTTTTAACGTAAATAATTTATCAAATTGAAGACGGGATGATCTGTGTTCAATACAGGATTAAAACCAAATTTAGCTAGCTTTCTGGTCATGCGCTTCTAACAAACAGGACACTTCGAGTGACCCTCCTTCAAGATGGCCGTACTTCTTCATTACACAAAGGAATAACCTCAACCAATTTCTAAAGACTGTTGACATCCAGTGGAAGCGGTAGGAACTGCAAGACGGTCCCTTAGAAATCTGGTTTCCCAATGAAAACCCATTGAAAAGAGAGTGACCTCAAAAAAAAAAAGTCTGAATGGTTTGTCCTCGGGGTTTCGCCTGCTAAATAAGTTCTGTTATACTCACAGACATGATTCAAACAGTTTTAGAATCTTCAGAGTGTTTTCTATCCAAATCTACTAATAATATACATATCTTATCTTCTGGGGATGAGTAGCTGGCAGTTTAATTTGGGCATGCTTTTCATCCAAAATTCCGAATGCTGCCCCCTAACCAAGAGAAGTTAAGACATGAAGGTCAGTCAATATGGAAAATTTCAAGAACTTTGAAAGTTTCTTCAAGTGCAGTCACAAAAACCATCAAGCGTTATGATGAAAGCACATACCACTGCATTTAATCATGGCAAGGCAACTGGGAATATGGCCGAATACAAACAGTCTAGTTATTCCCTCCGTAAGGCAATCAAATAAGCAAAGTGTCAGTATAGAGAAAGTGGAGTCACAATTCAACGGCTCAAACACGAGACTTATGTGGCACGGTCTACAGACAATCACGGATTTCAAAAAGAAAACCAGCTCTGTCGCAGACATCGAAGTCTTGCTTCCAGACAAATTAAACAACTTCTTTGCAAGCTTTGAGGCAAACACAGTGCCACCAACGCGGCCGGCTACCAAAGACTGTGGGCTCTTCTTCTCCGTGGCCGACGTGAGTAAAACA
Source organism: Salvelinus sp. IW2-2015 (assembly GCF_002910315.2). Classification (NCBI taxonomy): domain Eukaryota; kingdom Metazoa; phylum Chordata; class Actinopteri; order Salmoniformes; family Salmonidae; genus Salvelinus; species Salvelinus sp. IW2-2015. The sequence continues at coordinate 18,273,015 of NC_036863.1, forward strand.
TGTTAACGTGTTAACCCTAGCAAGGCTGCCGGCCCAGAGCCCCATAGCACTCACTTCTGTCATCATGAAGTGCTTTGAGAGACGAGTCAAGGATTATATCACCTCCACCCTACCTGTCACCCTAGACCCACTTCAATTTGCTTACCGCCCCAATAGGTCCACAGACGATGCAATCGCCATCACACTGCCGTATCCCATCTGGACAAGAGGAATACCTATGTAAGAATGCTGTTCATTGACTACAGCTCAGCATTTTTTAAATATTTTTTAAATTTCACCTTTATTAAACCAGGTAGGCTAGTTGAGAACAAGTTCTCATTTACAACTGCGACCTGGCCAAGATAAAGCAAAGCAGTGTGACACAAACAACAACACAGAGTTACACATGGAAAGAACAAACATACAGTCAATAATATAATAGAACAAGTCTATATAGAGGCAATAAATAGGCCATAGTGGCAAAATAATTACAATATAGCAATTAAACACTGGACTGATAGATCACACTCAGCAGAAGATGAGTGTGCAAGTAGATATACTGGGGTGCAAAGGAGCAAAATAAATCAAATAAATAACAGTATGGGGATGAGGTAGTTGGATGAGCTATTTACAGATGGGCTATGTACAGGTGCAGTGATCTGTGAGCTACTCTGACAGCTGGTGCTTAAAGTTAGTGAGGGAGATATGAGTCTCCAGCTTCAGTGATTTTGCAGTTTGTTCCAGTCATTGGCAGCAGAGAACTGGAAGGAAAGGCGGCCAAAGTAGGAATTGGCTTTGGGGATGACCAGTGAAATATACCTGCTGGACCGCGTGCTACGAGTGGGTGCTGCTATGGTGACCAGTGAGCTGAGATAAGGCGGGGCTTTACCTAGCAAAGACTTAGAGATGACCTGGACCCAGTGGATTTGGCGACGAATATGTAGTGAGGGCCAGTTGACGAGAGCATACAGGTCGCAGTGGTGGGTGGTATATGGGGCTTTGGTGCCAAAACGGATGGCACTGTGATAGACTGCATCCAATTTGCTGAGTAGAGTGTTGGAGGCTATTTTGTAAATGACATTGCCGAAGTCAAGGATTGGTAGGATAGTCAGTTTTACGAAGGTATGTCTGGCAGCATGAGTGAAGGATGCTTTGTTGTGAAATAGGAAGCCGATTCTAGATTTAATTCTGGATTGGAGATGCTTAACCTGTTTGGGCTAGGGGGCAGCATTTTCACGTTTGGATGAAAAGCGTGCCCAGAATAAACTGCCTGCTACTCAGTCCCAGTTGCTAATATATGCATATTATTAGTAGATTTGGATAGAAAACACTCTGAAGTTTCTAAAACTGTTTGAATGATGTCTGTGAGTATAACATAACTCATATGGCAGGCGAAAACCTGAGAAAAATCCAACCAGGAAGTGGGATATCTGAGGTTTGTAGTTTTTCAACTCTTGGCCTGTCAAATACACAGTGTCTATGGGGTCATATTGTACATCCTAAGGCTTCCACTAGATGTCAACAGTCTTTAGAACCTTGTTTGATGCTTCTACTGATAAGTGGGGGCGAATGAGAGGTGATTGGGTAAGGTCTCTCCCAGAGTGCCATGAGCTGACCATGCGCATTCACGCTTGAGTTCCATTGCATTTCTGAAGACAAAGGAATTCTCCGGTTTGAACATTATTGAAGATTTATGTTAAAAACATCTTAAAGATTGATTCTATACTTCGTTTTACATGTTCCTACGGACTGTAACGGAACCTTTTGACTTTTTGTCTGCACCTAGTCATCGCGCGTCATGAATTTGGATTACTGGGCTAAACGCGCGAACAAAAAGGAGGTATTTGGACATAAAGATGAACTTTATCGAACAAATCAAACATTTATTGTGGAACTGGGATTCCTGGGAGTGCATTCTGATGAAGATCATCAAAGGTAAGTGAATATTTATAATGCTATTTCTGACTTCTGTTGACTCCAACATGGCGGATATCTGTTTGGCTTGATTTATTGTCTGAGTGCCGTACTCAGATTATTGCATGGTTTGCTTTTTCCGTAAAGTTTTTTTGAAATCTGACACAGCGGTTGCATTAAGGAGAAGTATATCTTTAATTCTGTGAATAACACTTGTATCATTTATCAATGTTTATTATGAGTATTTCTGTAAATTGATGTGGCTCTGTGCAAATTCACGGGATGTTTTGGAGGCAAAGCCAAATGTAAACTGAGGTTTTTGGATATAAATATGAACTTGATCGAAAAAAACATATATGTATTGTGCAACATGTTGTCCCGGGAGTGTCATCTGATGAAGAATATCAAAGGTTAGTGATTCATTTTATCTCTTTTTCTGCTTTCTGTGACTCCTCTCTTTGGTTGGAAAATGGCTGTATGCTTTCTGTGACTAGTTGCTGACCTAACATAATGATATGTTCTGCCGAAAAGCCTATTTGAAATCGGACACCGTGGTTGGATTAACGAGAAGTTTATCTTTAAAATGGTGTCTAATACTTGTATGTTTGAGAAATTTGAATTATGAGATTTCTGTTGATTGAATTTGGCGCAATTTCATTGGCTGTTGGCGCTAGCGGAACCCCGTTCCCAGACAGGTTAATGTGCGTCTGGAAGGAGAGTTTACAGTCTAACCAGACACCTAGGTATTTGTAGTTGTCCACATATTCTAAGTCAGAACCGTCCATAGTGATGCTGGACGGGCGGGCAGGTGTGGGCAGCGATCGGTTGAAGAGCATGCATTTAGTTTTACTTGCATTTAAGAGCAGTTGGAGGCTACGGAAGGTGAGTTATATGGCATTGAAGCTCGTCTGGAGGTTAGTTAACACACTGTCCAAAGAAGGGCCAGAAGTATACAGAATGGTGTTGTCTGCATAGAGGTGGATCAGAGAATCACCAGCAGCAAGAGCGACATCATTGGTGTATACAGAGAAAAGAGTCGGCCCGAGAATTGAACCCTGTGGCACCCCCATAGAGACTGCCAGAGGTCCGGACAACAGGCCCTCCGATTTGACACACTGAACTCTGTCTGAGAAGTAGTTGTTAACCAGGCGAGGCAGTCATTTGAGAAACAAGGCTGTTGAGTCTGCGGATAAGAATGTGGTGATTTGGCCAGGTCTATGAATACAGCTGCACAGTATTGTCTCTTATCGATGGCGGTTATGATATCGTTTAGGACCTTGAGCGTGGATGAGGTGCACCCATGACCAGCTCAGAAACCAGACTGCATAGCGGAGAAGGTACGGTGGGATTCGAAATGTTCGGTGATCTGTTTTTAACTTGGCTTTCGAAGACCTTAGAAAGGCAGGGTAGATATAGGTCTGTAGCAGTTTGGGTCTAGAGTGTCTCCCCCTTTGAAGAGGGGGATGACCGCGGCAGCTTTCCAATCTTTGGGGATCTCAGGCGATTCGAAAGAAAGGTTGAATAGGCTAGTAATAGGGGTTGCAACAATTTCGGCGGATAATTTTAGAAAGAGAGGGTCCAGATTGTCTAGCCCAGCTGATTTGTAGGGGTCCAGATTTTGCAGCATTCAACACCATAGTACCCTCCAAACTCATCATTAAGCTTGAGGCCCTGGGTCTTGACCCCGCCCTGTGCAACTGGGTCCTGGACTTCCTCACGGACCACCCCAGGTGGTGAAGGTAGAAACAACATCTCCACTCCGCTGATCCTCAACACTGGGGCCCCACAAGAGTGCGTTCTCAGCCCCCTCATGTACTCCCTGTTCACCCATGACTGCGTGGCCATGCACGCCTACAACTCAATCATCAAGTTTGCAGATGACACAACAGTGGTAGGCTTGATTACTAACAAAAGGCGAGACAGCCTACAGGTGGAGGTGAGGGCCTTCGGAGTGGTGGTGTCAGGAAATAAACCTCTCACTCAATGTCAGCAAAACAAAAGAGATGATTGTGGACTTCAGGAAACAGCAAAGGGCCCCCCCCCCCCCCCCCCCTATAACATTGATGGCACAGCAGTGGAGAAGGTGGAAAGTTTTAAGTTCCTCGGTGACTGAAATGGTCCACGCACACAGACAAGAGGCTGCAAAAATGTGGCATGTCACCGAAAACGAACTTTTACAGGTGCACAATCCAGAGCATCCTGTCGGGCTGTATCCCCGCCTGGTTCGGCAACTGCACCGCCCATAACCGTAGGGCTCTACAGAGGGTGGTGCGGTCTGCACAACGCATCACTGGGGGCAAACTACCTGCCCTCCAGGACACCTGCAACACCCGATGTCACAGGAAGGCAAAAAAGATCAAGGACAATAACCGCCAGAGCCACTGCCTGCTTCCATCCAGGCGAGGTCTGTACAGGTGCATCAAAGCTGGGACAGAGAGAATGAAAAACAGCTTCTATCCCAAGGCCATCAGAATGTTAAACAGTCATCACTAGCACAGAGAGGCGACTGCCTACCTACAGACTTGATATCATTGGCCACTTTAATATATGGAACACTAGTCACTTTAATAATGCCACTTTAATAATGTTTACATATCTCGCATTACTTATCTCATATGTATATACTGTATACTGTATCCTACACTATCTATTCTATCTATAGTATCTCAGCCGCTCTGTCACTGATCATCCATATATTTTATATTATATATTCTTATCCCATTCCTTTACTAGATTGTGTGTATTAGGTTTTGTTTTGAAATGGTTTGATATTACCTGTTAGATACTGCTGCACTGTTGGATCTAGAAACATAAGCATTTCACTACACTCGCAATAACATCTGCTCACCATGTGTATGTGACCAGTAAAATTTGATTTGATGAAACTGGCTCTCGTGAGAACCGCCACAAGAATTGAAGATTCAGAGAGTTACCTCTGCTGCAGAGGATAAGTTCATTAGAGTTACCAGCCTCAGATATTTCAAATTGCTGCAAAGAAACAACTACTAAAGGACACCAATAAGAAGAAGAGACTTGCTTGGGCTAAGAAACACGAGCAATGGACATTAGACCGGTGGAAATTTGTCCTTTGGTCTGGAGTCCAAATTGGAGATTTTTGGTTACAACGGCCATGTCTTTGTGAGACGCGGTGTGGGTGAATGGATGATCTCCACATTTGTATTTCCCACCATAAAGCATGGAGGAGGTGTGATGGTGTGGGAGTGCTTTTCTGGTGACACTGTCTGTGATTTATTTAGAATTAGAGGCACGCTTAACCAGCATGGCTACCACAGCATTCTGCAGCGATATGCCATCCCAACTGGTTTGGGCTTAGTGGGACTATCAATTGTTTTTCAACAGGACAATGACCCAAAACACACCTCCAGGCTGTGTAAGGGCTATTTGACCAAGAAGGAGAGTGATGGAGTGCTGCATCAGATGACCTGGCCTCCACTATCCCCCGACCTCAACCAAATTGAGATGATTTGGGATGAGTCGGACCGCAGAGTGAAGGAAAAGCAGCCAACAAGTGCTCAGCATTTGTGGGAACTCCATCAAGACTGTTGGAAAAGCATTCCATGTGAAGCTGGTTGAGAAAATCTCAAGAGTGTGCAAAGCTGTCATCAAGGCAAAGGGTGGCTATTTGAAGAATCTCAAATAGAAAATATGTTTTGATTTGTTGAACACATTTTTGGTTACTACATGATTCCATGTGTTATTTCAAAGTTTTGATGTCTTCACTATTATTCTACAATGTAGAAAATAGTAAAAAATAAAGAAAAACCTTGGAATGAGGAATCAGCAAAAAAACCTTGGAATGAGGAATCAGCAAAAAAAGAAATGTCCTCTCACTGTCAACTGCGTTTATTTTCAGCAAACTTAACATGTGTAAATATTTGTATGAACATAACAAGATTCAACAACTGAGACATAAACTGAACAAGTTCCACAGACATGTGACTAACAGAAATGGAATAATGTGTCCCTGAACAAAGGGGGGGGGTCAAAGTCAAAAGTAACAGTCAATATCTGGTGTGGCCACCAGCTGCATTAAGTACTGCAGTGCATCTCCTCCTCATGGACTGCACCAGATTTGCCAGTTCTTGCTGTGAGATGCTACCCCACTCTTCCATCAAGGCACCTGCAAGTTCCCTGGCATTTCTGGGGGGAATGGCCCTAGCCCTCACCCTCCGATCCAACAGATCACAGACGTGTTCAATGGGATTGAGATCCGGGCTCTTCGCTGGCCATGGCAGAACACTGACATTCCTGTCTTGCAGGAAATCACGCACAGAATGAGCAGTATGGCTGCTGGCATTGTCGTACTGGAGGGTCATGTCAGGATGAGCCTGCAGGAAGGGTACCACATGAGGGAGGAGGATGTCTTCCCTGTAATGCATAGCATTGAGATTGCCTGCAGTGACAACAAGCTCAGTCAGATGATGCTGTGACACTCCGCCCCAGACCATGACGGACCCTCCACCTCCAAATCGATCCCGGTACAGAGTACAGGCCTCAGTGTAACGCTCATTCCTTCAACGATAAATGCAAATCCGACCATCACCCCTGGTGAGACAAAACTGCGACTCGTCAGTGAAGAGGACTTTTTGCCAGTCCTGTCTGGTCCAGCGACGGTGGTTTTGTGCCCATAGGCGACGTTGTTGCCGGTGATGTCTGGTGAGGACCTGCCTTACAACAGGCCTACAAGCCCTCAGTCCAGCCTCTCTCAGCCTATTGCAGACAGTCTGAGCACTGATGGAGGGATTGTGCGTTCCTGGTGTAACTCTGGCAGTTGTTTTTGCCATCCTGTACCTGTCCCGCAAGTGTGATGTTCGGATGTACCGATTCTGTGCAGGTGTTGTTAAACGTGGTCTGCCACTGCGAGGACGATCAGCTGTCCGTCCTGTCTTCATGTAGCGCTGTCTTTGGCGTCTCACAGTACGGACATTGCAATTTATTGCCCTGGCCACATCTGCAGTCCTCATGCCTCCTTGCAGCATGCCTAAGGCACGTTCACGCAGATGAGCAGGGACCCTGGGCATCTTTCTTTTGGTGTTTTTCAGAGTCAGTAGAAAGGCCTCTTTAGTGTCCTAAGTTTTCAAAACTGTGACCTTAATTGCCTACCATCTGTAAACTGTTAGTGTCTTAACGACCGTTCCACAGGTGCATGTTCATTAATTGTTTATGATTCATTGAAGCATGGGAAACAGTGTTTAAACCCTTTACAATGAAGATCTGTGAAGTTGTTTGAATTTTTACGAATTATCTTTGAAAGACAGGGTCCTGAAAAAGGGACGTTTCTTTTTTTTGCTGAGTTTATATATWTWTTTTTTTTACAAATGTTAGCATTTTTCTTCCACTTTGACATTAGAGTATCTTGTGTAGATCATTGACAAAAAAAACACAATTAAATCCATTTTAATCCCACTTTGTAACAATAAAATGTGGAAAAAGTAAAGGGGTGTGAATACTTTCTTAAGGCACTGTAGGTTCGAATCTCACTGACGCTGTGCCACAGTAAAAAATACATCTGTTTGCATGATTAATGCCTATGCAAATACATTTTCCTGTGTCCTATCTGTGTTTGGATTTCAAAACAGTTAACCCAAACTAAGTTCGCAGTGTTATTAAAAGTCTTATTGAAACACTCACTGAAAGTTTTAAGGAAGTTATTCMAAAACCTCAAAATAACCTATAATTTTCGTTCACAAAATGTTAATAAAACTTCCCAGGAAAACTTTCAGGGAACTACAGTAAAATGTTCTCAGAAAATCCCTGCTGCATAAAAATGCATGTTCTCAGAACAGGCAACATTTTCACTTCCATTCTCAGAACGTTTAAAAAAACGTCAGTTTTACAGATCAGGAAACATATAGCTTTTTCCCAGAACCAATGGGAAATGAAAAACATACCCACAACTTCCAAAGAACCAAATGTACTAGATGGGAAATGACACTTAGAGTGATTAGAGTGATTGTCAATTTTGTGTGTGTGTTTTACCTGTTTGAGGGGCCGTAAGGAGCCAATGGTGTCCCAGCCACTGTGCTCTCCCCACACAGGAAGCTCCCCTGGCTGCAGCAGCATCTGACAGCCCTTATAGCTACTGTATTCATACACCACCCACCTGCCAAAGACACACACATTCAGCTGAAACAGGGCCATATTCATTACGGCGCAACGCAGAGAAACATCTTAAAACGGAAAACAAAAATTAGCCTTCTTATTGGACAAGTTCAGGTAGTATCAGGTAGTACCTCCCTGTGTCACTTGTTTTCTTACTGAACATGACACATGTCTGAGGCCAAAGAAACCTAAGTTCCTTCTCTATGTAGTGTCTGGCAGTAATGTTAGCTGTTCAGTGACATAAGAGATGACAGGCTATCTCTCTACTCACAGTCCACTGTGGACCTGCAGAGACTGGGTGAAGAAGTCCTTCATGTGCTCTGTGGGCGTCACAACAACCATCTTGAGGCCCTCAAAGGAACCCAGGGAAAACAGGCTGATGGACGGGTCGGAGAAACTCTACAGAGGTAACAGGAAGGGAAGGGAGCCATCTTAGATGAGAATGCCATTGGATTTACTTTATTTATGTTCTGTCCTTTTTCAATAAGTGCCTGTATTGAACTATATTAGGGCAAAATACACAATACATCCTTTATACCTATATTTGTAAAGCAGTCCACACCCTTTGGCTGGAGTCATACTAAGACTAGGACAAAAGTAGGACATTATGGGGAAAAGGTTGTCATTTGTGACGCTCCAATGGTGGCTGAACGGAAACTACATTAATCTACACTACATTACCAAAAGTATATGGACCGGCTTGTCGTATATCTCATTCCAAAATCATGGGCATTAATATGGAGTTGCCCCCCCCCCTTTTGCTGCTAGAACAGCCTCCACTCTTCTGGGAAGGCTTTCCACTAGATGTTGGAACATTGCTACGGGGACTTGCTACCATTCAGCCACAAGAGCATTAGTGAGGTCGGGCACTGATGTTGAGCGATTAGGCCTGGCTCGCAGTCTGCGTTCCAATTCATCCCAAAGGTGTTTGATGGGATTGAGGTCAAGACTCTGTGCAGGCCAGTCAAGTTCTTCCACACTGATCTCAACAAACCATTTCTGTATGGACCTCGCTTTGTGCATGGGGCATTGTCATGCTGAAATAGGAAAGAGCCGTACGTACCAAAACTGTTGCCACAAAGTTGGAAGCACAGAATCATCTATGTCATTGTGTGCTGTACCGTTAAGATTTCCCTTCACTGGAACTAAGGGGCCTAGCTCGAACCATGAAAAACAGCCCCAGACCATTATTTGTCCTCCACCAAACTTTACAGTGGGCACTATGCATTGGAGCAGGTAGCGTTCTCCTGGAAATGTGGCATCCTTTGACGGTGCTACTTTGAAAGTCACTGAGCTCTTCAGTAAGGCCATTCTACTGACAATGTTTGTCTATGGAGATTGCATGGCTGTGTGCTCGATTTTATATACCTGTCAGCAATGGGTGTGGCTGAAATAGCAGAATCCACTAATTTGAAGGAGTGTTCACATACTTTTGTATATATAGTGTATTTATCACCATCTATTTATCATGGCATATAATACTGTTAAAACTGAATGTGTGCTCACATGTCTCATCTAGCTTGTTGTGCTACCTAAAGATAGCAGTAAATGGGCTGAGGTCATGCCAGGTACACTCACATAGGGAATGGGCCTCAGTGATCTGACAGAAGTGGCCACACAGCCACAGGAAATGAGGTCGGGATAAAGGCCCTCTCCCAGGACGTACTGGTTTCCACAGCAACCCTCCTCATCAAAAAGCAGCCAGCTGGACGGGGCAAGAAGAGCAGTGAGCGTGAGTAAGACAATAAGCATCACAGACATTGTTCAATGCCTCCTATGGCAACTACAATTAAAGATACATTGTGGCATACCTACAGTAGAATACTGACAATACATAATTAGCAACCTATAAGTAAAAATTTGCATTGACCCTTAATAATAACTGTTTGGATTTATATAACATAATCGTAAAAGGGGACATAACTCCACCTCTAGCATCAATACAGATCAAATAGTAGTCCTCCAGTACTCACCTTCCCCTGATGACTCTGAAGGACATGGGGGAGGCAGAGCCACAGTGCCCTGCCTCACCCTCGTACCCTTCACCCACTCCCCTGTAGTGGGGCTGGCTGTAGGCCCACAGCTGGAGACACAAAAGTACAACTTAGTACACACTTCACGGCTGGGTATCAATTCTCAGATAGCCCCTTTCCCTAGTCTCTTTTTTACAGGTGAAAATAATGTTGTGTAATGATATATACATACCATGAACTTTGGTTCTCTGGTGCCATAAAGGTCCTGCTGTAATAATAAAAGTGTTTTGACATATTTTCCCAAGTCATATTTTCCAACATCTATACCATATATTTTCAGAGAGCCACATAGAGCTACAAAGAAGAGACATAGGAGGGATTTCATCTGCATGTCACGCCTTTGTCACTCTTATGTCAGTCTTATGATCTATTCATCTAATAGGCTACGATATGGAGCTCACCAATCGTATGGGTCGGATAGACTTGGCTGCTACATGGTTGCCACACCAGTGCAGAGTGGCAGGATGTTTGCCTTTCTCCAGTATGCACTGCTCTCCACTGAAGCATTTCTCGCTGTACGCCACCCATCTGAAACACAGACCAGCCCAGAGACCATCAGCACCACAGAGGCACAGTGAATAGTGAATAACAAAGTCATGTGAAACTATGTGAACTTTAGTTTGTTGGGATTAGGGTTTCAAAGGGAGGGTATATTATGGGAAACTACCAGAATTTTGGTAACTTTCAAGTTTCTTTTGAATTTTAACAGATGACATCTAGTGGCCTCTTTGGGTACTTAAACCATCAACTTAGTGAATATCATTGGGGTTTAATATGAGGGTTTCAGCATGAAATATCCTTTATATATTTTTTAAAACACTTATTTATTTGACTATATCTTTGTTGTAAATGTTTTGGTGCCAAACTGGTGGCTGTGGTGAAAAAAGTCAATAGTTGGAAGAGATGCAGAGTTAATTTAAAATAATACCTTTGTTGATTAGATACTTTTTTACATTTAAGTCATTTAGCAGACGCTCTTATCCAGAGCGACTTACAAATTGGAAAGTTCATACATATTCATCCTGGTCCCCCCGTGGGGAATGAACCCACAACCCTGGCGTTGCAAGCGCCATGCTCTACCAACTGAGCCACACGGGACCACGTTTTTAATTCATTATCTTTAACAATATGGTCTATCCACTAGAAACTAATGGACAATATGGACAAATATTAAAAAAAATTGTACTATATGAATACAAGTTATTCAAGATAAAATTACCAAAGTTACCATAGATTACCTGTTAATTACTAAAATTACAGAAGTTTCTGGTAACTTTGGTAAATGAATGGTAGCTTTGCAATAATAGGTGGGATGCACCTCTATTAAGATGTTATTATAACTGGTCTTCTGCAAAGTTGTGGTGATTTCCATTTAACCCTTTACACTCGTGGGAATTGGCCTATATGGAATTGGCCTATATTTCTTACAGAAGAAATATGAAAAGCATATGCATAAACATTGTAGCAATTGAAAGGGAACAGTTTGGAGATTATGGGAAAATTATTAGACCAAAGTTGAGGACAACAGTTCACCTGACAAGACAGAATGCAAACATTACATTGCTGATTTATGTGCATTTTACATTTACTGTAATTTTCGCAGCATTTGTTGTTAACACTCTGTTAACACTCTGAAAACACTCTGTATACATTCAGTAACATCATAAGAATATTCGTGGGAAATTTGGGGTAGGTGCAACATAAGACAAAAAAAATACAAGGGTTTGAGTGAGAGGACTAACTGGTGTCTCCAAGTGAATACACACCTCTCCAAAGTGTGCACAGTTCCTACGAAATTTTAATGCAGTTTTATGACAAAGAAGTCTTCAGCTATAAGGTGTTTTTGTGAGCTCTCCTAGCTGTGCTGTTGAGGAACTAAAACAAGCACACTTATAGTTGTTTTGTTTGGAACACAACCCTGCATCCCCGCCATCACACAATTACTATTGCTGTTAACGCAATCCAAAACGTCCCATTTTAAATCTCAATCTGGGTCAGGTGGGCATCATTTGAATGCTTGTTCTATTGCCAACATGACTAGCTATGTTATAAAATACAATCTTACAGTGTTAGGTTTCACAAGGCAAATCAGAGAAATAGATGGTAATTTTGGTGTGCATAGAAAGGAGCCATGAATGCATTCAGGTGCATGTTCTGCTGCTAATTTTCCACACGATCAACAAACATTGTCTCATTCAGTTCAGAACAACCCAGGGTATGAACCTATGTCATCTTGTAACTGTACATCAAACATAGTGATCATAAACTTTGACACTGTACACTGAGTGTACAAAAAAGAAATAGACCGATCAGATGAATCCAGGCTATTACTATGATCCCTTATTGATGTCACTTGTTTAATCCACTTCAATCAGTGTAGATGAAGGGGAGGAGACAGGTTAAAGAATAATTTTTAAGCCTTGAGACATGGATTGTGTATGTGTGCCATTCAGTGGACGAATGGGCAAGACAAAATATTTAAGTGCCATTGAATGGGGTATGGTAGTAGTGTGTCAAGAATAGCAACGCTGCTGGGTTTTTCACGCTCAACAGTTTCCTTTGTGTATCAAGAATGGTCCACCACCCAAAGGACATCCAGCCAACTTGACACAACGGTGAGAAGCATTGGAGTCAACATGGGCCAGCATCCCTGTGGAACGCTTTCGAAGCCTTGTAGAGTCCATGCCCTGACAATTTGAGGCTGTTCTGAGGGCAAAAGGGGGTGCAACTCAATATTAGGAAGGTGTTCCTAATGTTTTGTACACTCAGTGTATATGACATGAGTTTTCTGATTTGGAAATGTGAAGTGCACATTTGGACTCACGGGTGTTTGGCTTCCTTTTATGACATCAAAGCTGTATTTATTATAATCCTCAACATCTCATCTTTCAAAATACATTGAGTCCTCTTCATTTACAGCATTTCCCTAACTCAGACATGTGCAAAAGTTTCCCAATTAGCGAGAGGGTAGGGGGCAACTTCTTGTCGCATGCGGTGCTCAAGTTCAGAACGGCTGTCAGTCAAACCCCATACAGAACTGTGAAGTGCAGAGTTCCTGAATTGACCCCAACCGTGGTCCTCTAAGGTGTGATACTCACACTCCACTCTCCACACAGAAGGTGGTGGTCTTTTCAGTGGCTCCATCCTTCTCCAGATCAGGGACGTCCAGATCCAAAATGTCCCTTCTCCCGGCTCCAGGAGAGCCAGTTTCCTCCTGCAGTGAGACTGAAGGCTCTATGAAGTCCTAACAATGGGAACCATGCAGAAGAGCTCACTGAGTAAGACTGCTTTATAAAATAGCTACAACAACTCTGACACTAATGTAGCCTAGTGCAAAAACAGAGCTTACATGAAGAAATGTGGGATGGTTAACTGTATAGAAACTAGCACCACTGTACAAACCACTTTTATCCAAATCCTATGAAGTTTCCCTTTCTCTTGTTCTTTCATGTTCAAGTAGCCTCAAACTGAAAAACTCTACAAGCTGCATTTACATAGCTGCTGCATTTACATAGCTGCTGCATTTACATAGCTGCTGCATTTACATAGCTGCTGCATTTAGCTCAGGTAGTTCATTCCGTAAGCACTATCCGTAGTGGGAGCTTTACAGAATGGCTGCTGGTGGCTGGTGATTACACAACAGTGTATAGTTGATCAAAAGAGTGGTGCTGCTAACAGCCAGAGGGCACTAGGGGTGGAGGAAACTGGAATGCTAATGAACCTGCGGTATGGTAGACAGTTAGCAATTAACTCTACCTGTTTAATCCTATTAGAAGCGTAGCCTAGCCAGGAGTTCGCTGTTAGAGCATTTCTACTAGCTAGTGCTTCTGACTGATATCAGGAGGCTAAAATAGACACTTAGACAGTGGTGAGGTGATGGAAAGGGAGTGGAATGGAGGTCTGCTGGGTGTCAACTGGGTCATACCGATGGTTAATATAAAACATTTGGCCTGGTTTCAGACAAATGACTCTGCCAAGCACACACACACACACACGCAGGCACACTCACAGACCGCAACACATTTCATTGACTTCCCTCATTCTTTCAAATCAAGAGTACGCTTTCAGGATTTGCACAGGTACACATTCCCACATAGGCCACATATAAGTGAATACACTGTAAATAACCATATTATTAAAATCCCGTTACTTACTGCCTGTAAGAAACGGAAAGAAAGCAGCAGAGGGTGATCGGCTCCACCCAGATCTGCACAGTCACTGTATTCTCCCTCCTCCAGTAAATACTGCCGTCCTGTGAAGTCCTCTCCAGTGTAGCCCACCCATCTGTCAAACACAAAGGTCACAGGTCAAACCACAGCTAAATACTCCTACTACTACTCACACTTATACCAACACAGCTTGAATAGGAGCCTGGGTGTCAATGATATGTTAGTGCTGATAACAGTGTCTTAGCGGTGCCACTTGAGTTAGTGCTAAGGAATGTTTGATTGATTTATTGTTTGATTGATTGTGATTGTTTGGGTTTTTTGTGGTGTTACAATTAAAATGTTATCAGATGTCAGGCGTACCAACCCTCTCTGTAACCAAACACCACACCAAAGCATGCGTGCGTGCGCACACGCACCAACGCACCCACCCACACACACACCCACACACCCACACCCACACACACACACACACACACACCACACAACCACACACACACACACACACACACACACACACACACACCACAACCACACACCACACCCACAACCACACACACACACAACACACTTCCTGTTCCATATGTTTGCACAGGGAGGTGAGCTACATTTGCTACATATGACAGTAGAGGTAGCATTCCTGAGGAATCACATGACCAGTAGATTGTGAAACTGTTTGCAGCAGAATGACACACCTTGTAAAAACCTCAGTAGAGGTAGCATTCCAGAGTAAGTATGCAGCTTGGCATGAATGCACTTCCTTTCTCCCTCCCTAACTCTGTCCCTCACTCACTCACAAAACACAAATGCATGTGAATTCCCAAACAAACCGAACCTTATTTTCTCCATACAAATTGGAATGACATTTAACTAAGAGGGTCTAGACATGTTCATTAATCTGAGTCTATGAGTGAGAGTCCTCATCTGTCTCCATCAGCTGTGGATGACAGGCAGGCGCAGACAGGAGGGAGGGCATTGACATGGACTCACACTCCACCAATGACCCGTAGCGACGACGCCCCTTTCAGCCCAGCCACAGCTCCCAGACTGGGGGTGTGGCCTCCCAGCTCTCTGCCCCGCCCCTGGAAGAGGGGCTGCTCGAACACCAACATCTAAAAAAAAAACACACAAACAAAAAACTATATCTCATGCACTTTCTAAATTAATTTACTTTCATTATCATTAATCATCATTGTGCAAATTGAAGTGATTATTTAACTGTATGACTGTTTACTGCAGGGATAGTGGTTTATGCTGTACTTTCAATATTGATAATGTCTTACCTTAGGATCCAGAGGTCTCCTCACTCTGAGCCCACTCTGTCAGAAAGACACAGAACATAATGAAACCAAACCTTGATGAAAATGAGGCCCAGACGTATATATTTCTGAGACTTTGAGACATAGCCCATTAAATTTAAGAAATCCTATGGGCCAATTTGAAAATCGAATATAAACTCCTTTCCTGAGTGTACAGCATTGAAATGTAATTGGGCCCAAACCCGACCACAACCAAGCAGTGTCAGCCACCTCAGTGATGCCACAGTGGTGAACCCTTACCATTCTGAGGGGTCTCAGTGACCTCACAGTGGTGACCTGGGGATGACCAACGCCAGGTGTTGTGGAGCCGCCTGCTTCCATAACCGCATAGTTCCCATGGAAACCAGGGCTACAGTAGGCAAGCCAACTAAGGTGGAAAAACAAGACAAAGGCATTATCAATGAGAGGCCCAGGTAATCTAATCTCAATTGTTTGCTAAGCAGACTCTTGTGTTACAAGCATCGGGCGTCGCTGATATTGTTTTTAATTTACAGGTAAACATTGTCTATTCATGTGGCACCACATTTATGGAGGCTGCTCAGTTCATTGCTTTCTGCATGAAATGTATGCATGGTTGAATGCCTGATCAAACACAAATACTTTCTCCACAGTCATACTGTCAGTGTCACTAATCTCCACTACAATAGAAACCACTCATCTTCTCTGTGAGAAGAAAAATATTTTATTGAAAACCTGTTACTATGGAACAACAAAGGAAAATCCCTAACGGAAAAACAATCTTTTTCCACACAAAATTTAAGTCACAGTACAGATGACTCGCTTGCTCTTTCTCTTCGCCAATGACACGAGTGTGTGTTCAGTCTTCAGTCTGTTGCGTGTAGAATATCCTAGCCTATTCTTTGACGATAGGCAAGACATTGCAAGACATTGCAAGCCAATAAATTGCGAGATCCAGCTTTTGATTGCAGACAGATGGGCCTAATGCACGGTTCTGACTGTCTGTGGCCCTCCCCTCTCTCTCCTTTCCTCACTAGCTCGCTATGAAAGATGCAAGTGTTTGTGTTTTCGAAAGTACAGAAACAAATCAGTCTCCTCCTGTAACGATTCTCGTTGGTGGAAGGAGAGGAGGACCAAAATGCAGCGTGGTAAGTGTTCGTCATATTTTAATTTCAAACTGAACACTACACAAAATAACAATGATAAGAAAAACGAAACAGTTCTGTAAGGTGAACAGACACTAGACAGAAAATAAACACCCACAACCCATAGTGGGAAAACAGGCTACCTAAATATGATTCTCAATCAGAGACAACGATCGACAGCTGCCTCTGATTGAGAACCATATCATGCCAGACATAGAAATACAACATAGAAAACAGAACATAAACTACCCACCCAAACTCACGCCCTGACCAACCTAACACAAAGACATAAAAAGAAACTAAGGTCAGAACGTGACACCTCCGTTCCAAAAATTCTGAATCTTAGGAGTCGATTCCTAGCGGAAGATGTATTTTCTTTCTACTAAATGTCTTGGTAAGTCACAGTATTTAACAAACTTTAAAGTACTTTTTTAGGAAACAGTGGTCTGCACGCAGGCTGCATTCAGGCAGCTCGAGATTATTTGATTGACAGTTCTGGTCACCTAGTGATGGACATTAGTCCCGCTTCAGAAGTGGCATTCCTACACAGACAAGTCAAATACCCGTTCAGTGGTCGCTTTAAAACTATCTCCAGAGAAGATTTCGTGTTGGCATTTAAAAAGCCGTAGTGTACCCTTACAGCCAAACAAACATGTCGTAGCCGAGGCACTTTCAAGGGTATATGACTGTGGTAGATAGAATTTCCTTGCCCGGCCCTAGTGGTCATACACATGTAATAGGTCCATTATTCTGCATTGTGAATTGAGGTGGAATTTTGTGATTTTTCTAATCGTTTTAACGGAAAACCGATAAAAAATGGCTGTTTAAATGTTAAGCAAAACTGTACATTTGTCGCATCCCTAATTGCATCATACTTTGGCAGTCAAATTCCAATCCTAACTGTGGCTTTCTTCAACTGTAAATATGGGTGTGTTAGTAAATAGACTTTACAGAGTCTGGTGACATGGTATTTATTGAAGAGTTACCACATTAACTACCTCACTACCTCCACCCTGAAGTGAGACATTATGAAACTTAATTTTAAGTGTTAATTCTGTCACTTCTATTACCACCCATAAACATTCCTGTACCGAATGTGTGTGCTTTATATACACACCTGAAAATAACAGTTTAAGCAGGAAATGCCCCTTCCTAGCAGGTGCATGCTAGAGAGCTGGAGCTCAATGACTCAGCTGAGAACAATCCACCCAAATTCTGTTGAAACAATATGGACGTTGGTTGGCAAGGACACATCTCCTCAATGAGTCATTCCCCCTGTTGTTTTAGCATTGTAAGTGCTTCCTATTTCAGTCTATATAGCCTGTAGCTACTGAAGCGCCCCCTCAGACAATGGCATTGAGTTCCTCTACAGTTACAGTTACCATTAACAGGATAGGCCTCCTCACCAGCCAGACTTGACAGTCAGGTTTGAGAGGTGGATAGGTCCACCACGTGTTCCCAAGCTGTCTGCTTCCGAGTTGAGACGTTCCGTGGCTCCTCCTGGCACTCCGGCTGGAAGCAGATGGATTTCTGGAGTGCCGTCATCCTGAACGGTGAAGGAGACACAACAACATTCTCTCAATATGTGGAGACATTCCACTACACACAGCTCTATCAATCCTTCTCTATCAGGCCCCATTATAATGACTAAGGCTGAGAAATGGGAAGATAGAGGGGGAAATTGAGAGAAAAGGGGGACCAGAGAGAGGATAACAAAGAGACTGGACAAAGTCAGAGAGAGAGAGAGAGAGAGAGAAGAGAGAGGAGAGAGAGAGAGAGAGAGAGAGAGAGAGAGAGAGGAGGGAGAGAGGAGAGAGAGAGAGAGAGAGAGAGAGAGAGAGAGAGAGAAGAGAGAGAGAGAGAGAGAGAGAGAGAAGAGAGAGAGAGAGAGAGAGAGAGAGAGAGAGAGAGAGAGAGAGAGAGAGAAGAAGAGAGAGGAGAGAGAGAGAGAGAGAGAGAGAGAGAAGAGAGAGAGAGAAGAGAGAGAAGAGAGAGAGAGAGAGGAGAGAGAAGAGAGAGAGAGAGAGAGAGAGAGGAGAGAGGAGAGAGAGAGAGAGTCAGAGAGACCCTGGCCCTCTAAAGCTTCTCAGAGAGGGAGTGATAGTCAGCCCTGGTAGGTCTAAATTGGTAGGTCTAAATAAATGAACCATAGTCTCCCGAATTAGAAATGTTGGAGGGAAATCACTAATGGCGCATGGCACTGTAATGTCATGGTAATAAATATGCCAACCTTCACTAGTCTTCTGATGGAGCCGATGGTGATTGTGGTGGGCTTGACCTCTGTCCCCTGGCTGGCCTGCTGCTGACCTGGTTGGTGGCTCAGTACTGTCTCCCCTTCCTCCAGCAGCATCCCGGGGCCCCGGAACCCCGGCTCCAGGTATAACAGCCAGCTACGACACAAACACACTGTGTGAGCACCCACTTCCATCTCTCCGTCCCTCTCATACACAGACTCTTTCTCTGTCTTTTTTTCTCTCCCACCCACTCAGCACAAAAAGAGACGCCAGCCACCAACTGACTGCACAGAGCACACACAAACAGAGCAAGGGCATTGCCATGGAAACCAGGCCCCACCTTCCCTACTCCTTGGTGACAATAAATAAATAATAATGCATAAAATAAAATGACCCCCTACCAGTACACACACACACACACCCAACACATGAACTATAACAGTTGATGATTAAAGTTACATGTTGAAGAGAAGATTACAGCACTGTGCTGACAGTAATGTAAATCAATCTGGCTCTCACCAATGTTTTTTTTTCTGTTTAAATATTAAAAGCTGCTTACTAATGCCCCTGAACTACAGGCCCACAGCACACAGTTGGGGGCTTCAATACTTCAATATCCCTGCTGAGACCTGGCCAGAATACTGCCTTTTATCTGAGGATAAACATGGCAACAGTCAACAAATATTGTAGATCCTGAAAATAACACAGCGGTGTGATATGTGCAGTGTAAACAACACTATTGTGTGTGTGTGTGTGTGTCGACAATATTCCATAAATAATCTATGTGGATGGTCAGGAACTGCATCGACGTGGTAAGAGTCTGTCTATATTGACTCAGACAAACAGCCAGGGCTCTCCTAAATGGTTTAGTGCCTGGTTTTACCGATTATACATCCACCATGAGAGACACAGATCAATATCTCCTAATAGGATAGGCTGCTGGGGATGACGCCCAAGGAGGGAGGAAGCATCTTACGAGAAAGTCAAATCCCTCATAATTAGCATGTAGGAGAGTCTTTTTGTGGCTCACGCCATCACTGATGAGCTTGAACTGAATACAATTTTTTTTGAATGACCATCACTCTGGGTGTCCAGAAGTGGTTCTGTCAGACCACTGCCTAGGAGTTTGTTGAGGCATGTACTAGAACATCTGTCAAACTTAAATAAGTCAACCTGTAAAATAGCCCTTGTACTGCAAATCAAAACTAGCTTGGGGAACAACTCTAAGTGGTCCTTTACATTTGTTCCTCTGTGGACCGTAGAGGGAACAATAGGACCCAAGTCGGTCGGTTAACCTGAGAATTGGACGGAGGAGAACGCACACAAATACAACAATGCAGCTACAACGTGACCCGCTTCCTTTCTCTCCTCCCATCTGGTCGACGGGGAGAGAGCTCCTACTCAAATTGTTGGAAAGCTGCTTTGCTTTTCCCACTTTTTGCTTGGAAAGGCTGGTTTGGTGTAAATAATACAACAGGTCTAGGGCTCTGAAAGGGGGGCTGAGCCAACGCACTAGTACACAAATGGAAGGTGGGTCCATCCATAAAGCATGAGATATTGCGTAAGGCACCAAACCTTCGCTAGCATTTCCACGCAGAGTCGAGCGAGCCTGCCCTTGCTTAAGTAATTTGACAAAATGCACACAGCGCCAGAACATGTTCGCAAGACTGAACGTTTCTCGTTCTGCATCCATTCAATATGAGAGCAGTGTTACAGCATAGCCACACAGCTACCAGGCTCTTCTGTACGTGAACCTGCTTTGCCACTGGCAGAGGCACAAAGACTTACTGTCATGTCCATTAGTTAAACCTACTGCAGCATTATATGAATATGAACAACTAAACTTATGTATAGTATATATTAATACTTTTTTGCTTTTTCATCATGAAATATTAAAAAAAGAACCATATTTTTCGAACTGCAGTAGTAATACGATATGAAGCTGATAGTACATTGATGTATGAGAGATTCTTTAGGAATAGTATAGACTTCCGTCTATCCATAGTTAGGCCCTCCAAACATTTAAGTATCTATAATGCCCACTGCTCGTTCTCATGGGGCCAATGTAAGAACATTAAGAAAGTGGTCAAATGCAGCTGTTAGTGTAAGATCTCTTGCTATGAGGAGTTCAATCAAAAGGGTCACTCAGATGGGAGCTGTGTGATGGGGTGGGTTTTATTTGTGGTTTATTTTCTAATTCATCTGTTTTTTGTTTTACTTGTAATGGTGGAATCAATTAGTGTAGCATCAATTGTTGCTTCATAGGTCTGTGCATGTACTATGAATGTACCTTATGTTATTGATAAGGATGTAAAGGTTATCATGTGATATGGACGTGCGCTGACAAAGTATTTGTCATTTGTCCAATGTTGTTTATTCTGCTGATTGATTGAATACATGATAATACTTATTTTGAGAATTTAAAATGCTCATAACATCCCCATTCACCTTTAAAGTAACAACTACTGATGACGCCAAGGAGAAGAACTCAAGAACTCAAATTTGGACGAGGCCTTGATTCCCAGTGATGGCAGTGTTTGTGTGGTTTAGCTGACAGGCCTTTTTAATGGGAGCAAACAGCGATGAGTTACCCAATTACTGTCTGTCACTGCCAGCCCAGGAGATTAATCCCCCCAACACAGTTGGAAGGAACATTATGGGGTCTCAGAGGAATCAATTCCAATTCAAACAAGATGTTCTGTTCTGACATAAGCTAAAAGTCCTAAGCCTTATGTTCAGTGATAATAAGGCCCTTCTTCCATGAGAGTGCATGAGTAAGGCAGGAAGGCAAAGAGACCTGGGTATAAGTCCAAAGCAGAGGATGACACTACAGAAAGGCTGGCTCATTCTGATCCAAGTGGGCTATTTTACAGTTGACTTAATATAAGTTTGACAGATTTTCAACTACCTGCTTCAACAAACTCTAGGCCTTGGTCCGACAGAACCACTTCTGGAAGCCCAGAGTGTTGGTCATTCAAAGACTGATATAAAACCTCATAAAGAGCATCCCTCCTGTTTAAGGAGTAAGCAACCTTTAAATAAGTTAATTTGCTCTAAAGATCCTCTTACCATCCTCCCAGGACCCGCACTGAGGCACCCTGTGGAAACACCATCCCAGAATCCTCCTGGTCTCTGTGGATCTCCCGCATCTCCCCAGAGAACGTCACACCATCATAGATGTTCATCTGGAGAAACAGAGTACACATTAGAAAACATAGAGCAACATTTGGGATAAATATATTGTCAAATGGATACAGTCTGACAGTCAACCGCCGCAAATTATCTTTAAACTGAATTTGATTTATTGACTCAAAACAGGGGAACCATACAATAATTAAATATCAAGGTTTTTCAAAGTCAGATCATATTTGTGTGACAGCTGAACTGTGGTGGTTGGGTGTTGTTTTCATAATTATATTATTACAGCAAGCTGGGTGCAAGTGAACACAGTCAGGTTTTAAAAGMCTGAGGGGAAGGGTTTCCAGCATGGAGCAGGGTGCTGAGCAATGTGCAGCTGTGCAAAGAAGCACGAGATTGAACTTCACTCAACTTAGAGGCTTCCCTGTTAGTTAACACTATCAATGTTTCCCTCTACTTTGGGAATTGGGATTGAATCAATGTAATATTAGCCACTTTCAATGCAACATACCGAAACAAAAACTATGCAAAACTTTGGGCCTCTTTACACTACACTACTTTGACGACACAAACTCGTTCCAGGAGAGATACTTGTGTAGTGTAAAGATACGAATATAGATTCAAATCTCTCTTGAAGAGATGTCTCCCACAATCAGGGGTTGGAACCAAAATTATTTTCCAATTGTTTAGTTCTGAACAGAACAATAACTTTTTTTCTTCTGTTCCGCTGTTCCGATCAGCAAAATAATGTTCTGAACTGAAAAAGTTACCGTTTATATAGAGCCTTTCTGTTCCTTTTTAAACCTCTGAAATCTTTTTTTTTACATTTAGTTCGACTTTAAATGACTTCACCAATCAGTGTAGGATATAGCTGGTTGCTTTGAAGGTGGTCAAGCTATAGTTGTTTACATGCATTGGACGAACAAATGTAGGGCGCGAGATGCAATTGAAATTTTGGCAGGTGGGGAGAGAGCGAGAGAGGGTGGAGGAGGCAGCTTGGTTTGAAGCACTGCGTATCTTGTTATGACATGCATTATCTGAATTAGGCTCACAGAATTATATCTACGGAGGAGCGGCTTCTATGATGGAACTTTGAATGTCTTTGTACTTCTGAGAGATGGCTTAACGTTGGACCAGAGCTAGCTAGATAGCTAACAAGGTTTTATGTGCAAAGCGGCACCAGAATATATATTTTATCATTAATTAATAAATACAACGTGATAACTCCAGTATCCTTAACTAGCACTGAAAAAGTTGATCCATTCCTCTCTAATAAAAAATCTCTCTCCCTAATTTTTGAATCATGCTTGTAACGTTAGTAGGATACAATAGCCTATGTTTCAGAGGGGGGGGGGGGGGGGCAGGTAGCCTACACACACTGACAAAGATTTTCAGCTGTCAGGCAGACACTGGAATAAGTTTCTAAGTGACAGAGTGAGGGATTTGCATAGGCGCTTTGTTGCAATTTTTGTGGGACTGAAAAAAATATGCTGAAACTTAAAATAACATTATTAACCGGTTTCCATGCTTTTAAAATAACGGTTCTGTTACCGGTTCTAATTCTGTTCCTCGAAAATGTTTGTTATTTTCTGGTTTTTGGTTCTGTTCCCTGAACCGGTTCCTACCCCTGATTTGAATTGCTACAGAATCTTTATTTTGTTTGTCTATATACTATGGTATTTACCGTATGTGTCACGCCCTGGCCTTAGTATTCTTTGTTTTCTTTATTATTTTAGTTAGGTCAGGGTGTGACATGGGGTATGTTTGTGTTTTTGTCTTGTCTTGGGTGGTTGTAGTGTCTAGGGGGATTTGTTAGAGTGTATGGGTTTGTGTTGAGTGAATGTTTCTAGGGAAGTCTATGGTTGAGTGAATGTGTCTAGGTATGTCTATGGTTGCCTGAGTGGTTCTCAATCAGAGACAGATGTTTTTCATTTGTCTCTGATTGGGAGCCATATTTAAGGCGGCCATAGGCATCATGTATTTGTGGGTAATTGTCTATGTTCTATGTTGCATGTGTGCACTAGTTTTTCATAGCTTCACGTTCGTCTGTTTGTTGTTTTGTTTCATTTTTCTTCTTATAAATAAAGAAGATGTATTTTGCACACGCTGCGCCTTGGTCATCTCTCTCTCCTATAGACGATCGTGACAGTATGATAATAGCTGCACTCAAACATGAAGCAGGAATGTGGCTTTGGCCACATCACATCCATGGCCAGTGTGAACAGAAAAGTTGCTAATCTGATGGTGAAAAGTGATAGATCTCACTAGACATATTTTACTAATGTCAATCGACCCTTAGTATTTAACCTTTATTTAACCAGGAAGGGCTTATTGAGATTTGAAATCTCATTTTCAAGAGCGTCCTGGCCAAGATAGGCAGCACCAAGTCATTAGACAATTACAGACAGACAGCATGTAAAATTACAAGTAATCTAGTAAAAACCATAGAATTCACAAGAGAATAACAAAATCAAAAAATAGCAAATTAAAAACATTGACAGGTCAGGGAATCAAAACTAACTATGCAAGAGATTTTGCAGAGCGCATCGGAGTAGGATTCTATTGCATTAAAGGCACAAGTGGTTGCGAGTAGATGTGCTTGTTTTGAGATCAAAGCGAGAGCTGCATGTAGCCCTGTGTGCATATTTGTTCATATTTTTTGCTAGTTAATTATTAGCACAATTATAGCTAATTTCTGGTCAGCAATGGGGGAGTGGTTGCTTCCTACATGAGCACAAAACGTGTACATTTCTAGCCATCTTTGAAAAATGTGTCAAGAGCTTTTTTTATGTATTTAAAAGGGGCAGTGTTGTATTTTGAGACAGCAGAGGGTAGCATACATTTTTGTCTGATTCTCTGTTATGATGTTTTTTATACATAGTTTTTTTAATGGTAGCCCACTCTGGTAGGCTTAGATTATGATCAAATAGCCACAGTTGCCTACTTTGCCACTGTTAAAACTGGAATTTCAAGTGTGTACAGCCTCAGTGTTCACAGTAAACGGGTGCCGGAAGTTGCACAGAATTTTCACAACGTCCAAGTTTGCGCTCAGAAAACCTGAAATTTGCTCAGTACCCCAAGAAATTTGTGGGAACATTGGTGTTGAGTGACTACGCCTGAGGCCCCGAGCACATTTCTGATGACAGAAAGGGAGAGAGGAAGGGGGGCCAAGGAGGAAGGAAAGGGTGTCGTTAGTCCCCTAACCAGCCCAAAAGATGCCCCAGGGCAGTCATTATAGAACACAGCCTCTTCTATAATTAACACTCTTGTGTTTTTTCATTTTTTTCACTCCTACCAGGCTACGAGTGTCTGCCTTCTTTCATACTGCTTTAATTCCCAGTCTTGATAGTTTTGCTGCTTTGCTCCTTTTGTTTCCTCCTTGATAACAAATACTTTTCCAACGCGGCTAACAGAACAGAAAACCGTGGTTGTGCGGTTGCAAAGCAATTCCATTAGTGATTATGTGAAACAACAATGTAGACAAAACCTCTGGCACTCAGTGCTTTGTTCACTGCCTGTGTTGTGACCCTATAAACTTCATCATCTATGTAAAACCGCATACAAGTTGTTTGTTGGAAAAACCCATTCCTGATTTACATATACAGTGCTAGACCACAGGAATATTAATGTGATTGTGATCCAAGTTCCTGACTCACTGTTGCATTCAGCTCTCGAGGCTGCAGACTAGCATTGTAGGTGGTTTTCACTCGTCATTAGAGTGCTATAGAAGAGACCCGCACTCCTCTGCACAGATTCTGAGAAACTACAGCCCTTGATAGCAGATGATAGCTTTCAACAACAATTAATAGACCGTTGCATAATCACATCTTCCTTTATGACAGGCCTTATGAAGAGATTAAACTGAAAAGATGAGTTGCTGCCCTACTTTCTGCAGCCTGAGGTATCATTAACAAATGAAAGAGAAATGTTCTGTCCAGCTCAAAGGCAGTCTGGCATCTCCAATCTATTCAGCAGCACAGCGATTAGGAGGCAGACTGCCTAAAACATTAAGACAGTCATTAAGATGAGATCAGAAATTAGCATGACAGTGAGAAAGTAGAGGACTCATGTAATACATGTGATCTCACCAGTGTAGGCCTTGGGATGACCTTCCCATAACTCCAATTTCCCCCCTGAAATGACATCAACAGGGGTAAAATATTAACATATATTAGTTCTAAATGTCAGGGTGCATAACCATTTCTTTACATAATATTACTGAATACAAATGTCAGATGCTGTTGAACTTACCATGTCAGTTGCTGTTGATGGACAGTTGTTATCACTGAGGTGCGGAATGAGTTTGGCATGATGGTTACTGTTGTCATCATCAGGCTCTAGCAACACTGGATGCACTGATTTCAAATACTGATACATTGGTGAATCTGCAGGCTTTTGGATTGTAATCCAAGGGGTGGAAAGATTCTTCACGTCCTTCACTGGATCCCCATCTCGAGGTCCTATAGTGAATAAATCAGTAGGAAGTGTCAGAGAGCATGGGCCCTCCTGCTTGCTGCTTTGGTCTCCATCCATTCCCTGGCCATCCCCCTCCTTATCCTCCCCCTGGCCCCTGTTGAAGAACTCCCATAGGGGGCGCCGTAGAGGAGGGGTGGAGGGCTCCTCTGAGTCTGCGTCCGTGTCGGAGTAGCCGCTGGACTGCAGGCGCTCGCTGACCGACTGCAGCAGGGACAGGATGGACAAAGAGGAGGACGAGGCTAACTGCTCCATCCCTACACCTCCGCTCAGACTCCTCAGCTCCTCTGTGGCCGGGGGCACCATGAGGCCCCTGTCCTCCTGCGACAGGCCCCCCTCTGCCTCGCTGCGAAGACTGTCCTCCTCCACGATGGGAGACAGGGAGAAGGGGTAGGCCTTGGCCCGCCGTACCGTGGGGCTCAGCATGGGGCCTGTGTCATTGACGAACACCGCATCCGTCTCCTCCTCCTCGTCAATGATGGAGAAACCACTTGCCTCCATGTCGTGGAAGGCAAGATGGGGGACAGGGAGGAGGGGGAGGAGAGGTTCGAGGCCTGGGGCTCTCCGGCCTCCTGTAGCATGGAGCCCAGCTAGCCTGCTGCCCAGGTCCTGGTGAAACCCTGCCATAACTGCTGCGGCTGAACCTGCACCACTGTGTCCCGGTGTCTCGGAGTCCTGACTCTGCTGCTGCAAAGAGATGTTGCATCGATACGCGCTCACCGAGCTCAACTGTGGCCTGTCCTCGTTACTGGAGTCAGTAGCTGAATTAGACACAAGGCCCTCTGAGGTGCTCAGGTCCTTGGGGAGTCTCCTTGAGAAAGAGGGGTCCATGCTGATGGTGCCTGTTGTTCTGCAGTGGGCCTCATCTTCTTCACCCCCAGAGTCAGAGCCCTCTGAGAACACAGAGGCTAAGTAAGTCTCAACCAGTACAAAGCTTTGATCCCCACTGACCGGGATGTCATTCAGCCCGTTCAGCCTAACTTTCAATGATATTTCAGGGTCGCTCTCTTGGCCGTCATCATAAAGCGTTATACAGGCAACAGGCTTCTGACTTATAGCATGTCTGACTTGAGATGGTTCTAGTGAGTTTGGGGTGTGTTTCGGTCTGACTGACATGAGGTTTGCCTCAGAATTGCCCTTAGCTTCATATTTGGAACTTTTCCTAAGCAGATCAGGCTCAGGAAATGCTGTTTGGGTTCTCAGGTAAGTATTGTTATTCAGAGTGCTGTTGAGCTTATTGGGACTTTCCGAGTTATTAGACACAGAAACATGACCATATTCAGCATTACCATCTTGTTTAGGACTATGTCTATTACTTTCGATATCATCTTTGGCTACGTGGACTGCGCCGTCTCCTACCTGTGTTTCTTTAACGCCTAGCACCTCGTTACAACCATTGTCCCCTGAAGTGCAGAGCACTTGATCTTTGTTTTCATTAGTTTTCCCTGAGACAGACTCATACTCAAGATCCGCTCTCATTATTTGAATAATATCTCCGTCATCACCACAGAGACCTGGTTTCTCGAAGGACACTCCACCACCCAAGAGAGGAAACACATCTTTCTGGTGCTTATCACCACTGTATTCAGATTCAATAGGATAATTTGGCTGGGAATCCTCTTCCCCTTGCGGTTGCTCATTAGCATTAGCATCCATTAGCCGTTGACCTTTGACCAGTAGGTGAAGACCAGTGCCTTTGGTCCCCTCGGCACAGTGTTCTCCCTGCCTGTGGTCTGAGACACTGATGGTGGGGGCACTGCTCTCACAGGCCGGCCCAGGGCTGCTCCTGATGTCAGTGTCCGAGCCTGCGATAGACTCGTACCCCGAGGAGGGGGTGGACCTGGGGCCCTCCGATAGAGGGTTGGGGTTTAATGAGAGAGTCTGTTCTGCCGGGACGGCTGATGGATGTCTGTCATCCCCCCTCTCTGAAGGCTCTACCTCCACCAGCTTATCCGGCTCGAAGGACCGATCCACGTCCTCCTCCTCCACTCTGCCTACGGGTAGGACCAGGTAAATCTCCTCACTGGCCTTCTGGAGCACTTCACCCTCCTCCAACTCAGAGTATTCGATTCTCTCCAGGGCCGCTAGAGCGTTCTTCAGAATGTTATCCACCATCATTTTAGAGTCCAAATGAAGGGCCTCCTCAAACAGATCGTCTGGAGGACCAATGTTCCACTCCTCCTTCCCTGACTCAAAGCAGTGCAGTCCAGCACCAGGGCCTGTATCCAGTGCATCCCCAGAATCTGAGTGCCTAGTTGCTGGAATGGGTTCCTGGCTTTCGGTTGCTGATAAAAGCGAGGCAGACGGTGAAATGGGATGCGGAGCCAGCTGGCCTCCATCACCATCGGAAACAGCGGCAGGCAGATGTGTGTGCTGCGCAGTCCCCCCGGTGTCTGGCGGCTCCCTGAGCAACACAGCAGCAAATGTAGGTGACCCAGTCTGAAAACAGTGTGCAGATACGGTTTCTATCTGCTCACTTAGCCCTGTGTCTCTGTCCCCGTCTGTGTCCCTGTTCGTATCCTCGCTGGCCATCTCTGCATGAGTAATTTTATCCCGTGGGCTCAGCTCTGCACTGTGGGTCTCACTGACTGCTGTACTAGTCCTGGCATCAGCAGAGTCGTCTGTGGGTGCGGGAGGGGAGTATGTGACGGAGCCAACCCCAGAGAGAGAATCCTTGGCCTGGCCTCCTACAGTAGCCAGGCTTGTCTCTCCGGATGAAGGGAAGGCACTTTGACTCACAGCCCTTTCTGCTGTCTGTGTTGTTGGTGGAATGTGACTAGACTCAGGTCCAGTTGGACCCAAAACAGAGTCTGTTTCCGAAGTCCAAGCTCCTCTCTCATTGGTTTCTGAGGTTGTAGCTCCAATCTGATTTGTCGATACAGTCTGAATGTCACTTTGTTTTGAAATGGCGAGTTCTAAAGTGGAGTGTGTCACCGCACCCAAGGTGGTGCCCTCTACACCTGAATTGGGGGATTCCACCTGCACCTGGTGCCTCCGCCTCATTCTGTGTTTGTCCCTCTGGCCACGGTATGTCCCGTACGTCACCACTGGCGGACAGGCCAGAGCCAGGCGCCGCTGATGCTCATCCACCGCCTCTTCAACTTCACTCAATGGGCTGCTGTCTGCCGCTGCTTTGCCCTCTCGGCATCCTCCCCTGTGGCCTTCCGCCTGCATCTCCTCCAAGGCTCTGTTCCTAATACACAGAGAGAAAAGGTGAATTAGAATACAGACAAGGACACATATTCCCTCAGTGCTGCTTTGGGTGAGTAGAGGGGGGTTAGGTGATTCATACATACACAACCGTTCAAAAGTTAGGGATCACTTAGAAATGTCCTTGTTTTTGAAACAAAAGCCTCTTTTTTGTCCATTAAAATAACATCAAATTGATCAGAGTGATCACAGTGTAGACATTGTTAATGTTGTAAATTACTATTTTAGCTGGAAACGGCTGTTTTTTTAAATGGAATATCTACATAGGCGTACAGAGGCCCATTATCAGCAACCATCACTCACTCAAGCTCAAAATGGCCAGAAACAAAGCACTTTCTTCTGAAACTCGTCAGTATATTCTTGTTCTGAGAAATGAAGGCTATTCCATGCGAGAAATTGCCAAGAAACTGAAGGTCTCGTACAACGCTGTGTACTACTCCCTTCACAGAACAGAGCAAACTGGCTCTAACCAGAATAGAAAGAGGAGTGGGAGGCCCAGGTGCACAACTGAGCAAGAGGACAAGTACATTAGAGTGTCTAGTTTGAGAAACAGACACAGTTGAGAAACAGACACAAGTCCTCAACTGGCAGCTTCATTAAATAGTACCCGCAAAACACCAGTCTCAACGTCAACAGTGAAGAGGCGACTCCGGGATGCTGGCCTTCTAGGCAGAGTTGCAAAGAAAAATACATATCTCAGACTGGCCAATAAAAAGAAAAGATTAAGATGGGCAAAAGAACACAGACACTGGACAGAGGAACTCTGCCTAGAAGGCCAGCATCCCGGAGTTATTCTTTAAAAAATCTGTTATTCTTAAAAAAATATATCTCCAGCTTGACTGCTAAAAAAGCCTTTCGTATAACAATGACAATGTTTAATTGGATTCTCCAAGAGGACTATAAATACAGTACATCAGTGGAGGCTCCTCAGAGGAGGAAGGGGAGGACCATCCTCCTCAGTGAACTTCATTAAAAAAAGTTATCCTTTTTTAGATAAAACTATACTAAATATATTCACATTTGACTAAATAATTGATTAAAACACACTGTTTTGCAATGAAGGTCTCCAGTAGCCTCAACAGCACTCTGTAGGGTAGCACCATGGTGTAGCAGGAGGACAGCTAGCTTCCGTCCTCCTCTGGGTACATTGACTTCAATACAAAACCTAGTAGGCTCTTGGTTCTCACCCCCTTCCATAGACTTTCACAGTAATTATGACAACCGGAGGACGTCCTCCAACCTATCAGAGCTCTTGCAGCATGAACCCACATGTTGTCCACCCAATCAAAGGATCAGAGAATGAATGTAGTACTGAAAGCATAAGCTACAGCTAGCTAGCACTGCAGTGCATAACATGTGGTGATTAGTTGACTCAAAGAGAGAGAAAGACAATAGTTTAACAGTTTTCAACAAATTAATTTCTTTAAAAAATGAAGGAGAAGCAAGAGAGAGAGTCATTTTCTTTTACTTCCAGTTTCACTTACTTAGCTAGCAAATGCAACTGGCTAGTTTAGCTACTCAAACACCCGGCTCAAACAGAGGGATTCTATGCTAGCTAGCTGGCTATGACTATCCAACACAACACTGGAACTGTTCCAAGTCAGGGTAAGCTTTTGGTTTTATTCATTTATTGCCACCGTGGCCCGCCGGTGTAACTGCTTACTGACTAAACACTAACATTTTATTTATTTATTTTACCGTTATTTTACCAGGTAAGTTGACTGAGA
>NC_036863.1:18309433-18315656 GCF_002910315.2 Salvelinus sp. IW2-2015
ACTGAAAAATAAAATAAAATATAATCAATAAATAATAATAAATTCTAATTGATTAGCAACTAAGGAGCACAATATATGAAACACTTTGACCTATAAAAGAGCTTCTGGTCAGCGGGGCRGTGGCACTGGGATCCTCATCTCTCCCAAGTGGACATTCTCTCTTTCTCCCCTGACCCATCTGTCTATCGCCTCCTTTGAATTCCATGCTGTCACAGTTACCAGCCCTTTCAAGCTTAACATCCTTATCATTTATCGCCCTCCAGGTTCCCTTGGAGAGTTCATCAATGAGCTTGACGCCTTGATAAGTTCCTTTCCTGAGGATGGCTCACCTCTCACAGTTCTGGGTGACTTTAACCTCCCCACGTCTACCTTTGACTCTTTCCTCTCTGCCTCCTTCTTTCTGCAACATCTTATCTTTGTGAGACTTCTCTGCTGTTGCTGCACTGAAGACCAAGTACAGTCGCCAGCTAAACATTGAGCAGGAGCTGAGAGATGCAGTATCATGCTTCAAACCCCGCTTCGAAAACGCTGTGCTCTGCAAAACGTGCTCATTGTAGCCATTAATCTTGACTTCCTCATTTTGATTTTAAAAATCAGCACAAATTGTTTTATTCATTTTTGTTTACATTTACATTTAAGTCATTTAGCAGACGCTCTTATCCAGAGCGACTTACAAATTGGTGCATTCACCTATGATATCCAGTGGAACAACCACTTTACAATAGTGCATGCTAACTCTTTTAAGGGGGGGGGGGGGGGTTAGAAGGATTACTTTATCCTATCCTAGGTATTCCTTAAAGAGGTGGGGTTTCAGGTGTCTCCGGAAGGTGGTGATTGACTCCGCTGACCTGGCGTCGTGAGGGAGTTTGTTCACCATTGGGGTGCCAGAGCAGCGCACAGTTTTGACTGGCTGAGCGGGACTGTACTTCCTCAGAGGTAGGGAGGCGAGCAGGCCAGAGGTGATGAACGCAGTGCCCTTGTTTGGGTGTAGGGCCTGATCAGAGCCTGAAGGTACGGAGGTGCCGTTCCCCTCACAGCTCCGTAGGCAAGCACCATGGTCTTGTAGCGGATGCGAGCTTCAACTGGAAGCCAGTGGAAGAGAGCGGAGGAGGCGGGGTGACGTGAGAGAACTTGGGAGGTTGAACACCAGACGGGCTGCGGCGTTCTGGATGAGTTGTAGGGGTTTAATGGCACAGGCAGGGAGCCCAGCCAACAGCGAGTTGCAGTAATCCAGACGGGAGATGACAAGTGCCTGGATTAGGACCTGCGCGCGCTTCCTGTGTGAGGCAGGGTCGTACTCTGCGAATGTTGTAGAGCATGAACCTACAGGAACGGGTCACCGCCTTGATGTTAGTTGAGAACACAGGGTGTTGTCCAGGATCACGCCAAGGTTCTTAGCACTCTGGGAGGAGGACAAAATGGAGTTGTCAACCGTGATGGCGAGATCATGGAACGGCAGTCCTTCCCCGGCAGGAGAAGAGCAGCTCCGTCTTGCCGAGGTTCAGCTTGAGGTGGTGATCCGTCATCCACACTGATATGTGTCTGCCAGACATGCGGAGATGCGATTCGCCACCTGGTTATCAGAAGGGGGAAAGGAGAAGATGAATTGTGTGTCGTCTGCATAGCAATGATAGGAGAGACCATGTGAGGATATGACAGAGCCAAGTGACTTGGTGTATAGCGAGAATAGGAGAGGGCCTAGAACAGAGCCCTGGGGGACACCAGTGGTGAGAGCACGTGGTGCGGAGACAGATTCTCGCCACGCCACCTGGTAGGAGCGACCTGTCAGGTAGGAGCGACCAATCCAAGCGTGGCCGCGCCGGAGATGCCCAACTCGGAGAGGGTGGAGAGGAGGATCTGATGGTTCACAGTATCAAAGGCAGCCGATAGGTCTAGAAGTGATGAGCAGCAGGAGGAGAGAGTTAGCTTTAGCAGTGCGAGCGCCTCCGTGACACAGAGAAGAGCAGTCTCAGTTGAATGACTAGTCTTGAACCTGACTGATTTGGAATCAAGAAGGTCATTCCTGAGAATGAGATAAGCAGGAGAGCTGGCCAAGGACGCACTGTTCAAGAGTTTTGGAGAGAAAAGAAAGACGGGATACTGTCTGTAGTTGTTTGAACATCGGGAGGGATCGGTGTAGGTTTGTTAAAGGGGGTGCAACTCTCGCTCTCTTCGAAGACGGAAGAGAGCACGTATCGCAGCCGAGTTGGCTGAGTGCTGAATCGCAGCGAGTTCGAAGGTACGGGATTTGAACGGCTCTCCACCGCGCAATGGGTGGCCTGCCCGAAAGAGAGAGAGGAGGGGGAGTAGGAGTCAAGCGCAGACGCAGTCGAGTGTGTGGGCGCTTGGTACAACCTGGGGGCCTTACCAGTCGTCATAAACCGACGAGAGTTTTTACTGGAAGAGAGAGGGGGCCTGAGTGCATAGAAGTCAGAAGAAGCACAGGGTAACGGGCAGTGTGAGCAGAGAGACCAAGGCGGGTGTCACGTTTTTGACGCTTAGCATAAACCGAAGATCGGCAAAAACTGTACGTACCCGACCTTCATTTTTTTTCCCAAATGAGTTGAGCGACATACGAAAGATCAACAATCAGCGCGCAGAGAGGACGGAGGGGAGGAGGTTGTGGGAGTGAACGGATTAACAGCGAGGCCGAGTGAGAGGAGGGTAGAAGAGCTTCCGGTCAGTGGTTAGAGGCATGATGCTGGAAATCTCAGAGTGGATAGAAACGTCAGGAGCTTGAGTCGCAGAGAGACAGAAGTAGTGAGAATGGGAGAGAGGAGGAGTGAAAGTGTGTATGTCCTCCTAGGGAGTGGTCCGCAAGGATTCCGCAAAGGGAGTCGTAAAGTTTTTCCTCCATTTGGCTCGCTCGGGTGACTTAATTCTTCTCCGCTCCTAGAGCATGTTTCTGTGAGCTCCAGAAAAATTGCAGTTGCGGGTCGGAAGCCCAATGGAGCAGGAGGGGAGGGAGAGCCGGCTGGAGGAGTATGGTGGATCCATAGAGAGTCAAAAGATGCCCAGACCAAGGAGGAGAGGTGAGGGCTTGAGGAGGCACAGAATCAGGAGATAAGGTTTGAGAAGAAGGTCTTTGAGCAGACGGGAACAAGATGAGCCATGAGAATAGAGTATGGAAGCAAGGACGAGAGGCGGGGAGAGAGAGCGACAGGTTGGGACGGCGCGATACACCATCCGAGTTAGGAGGGCAGGAATGAGGAAGATGTTGGATGAGAGCGAAGAGGGAAAAGGCTACAAGGTAGGTCGGCAAGACTTGGAGGGGAGTTGCAATGAGATTATGGAAAGAACAGCATCTAGTAAAGATGAAGGCGTCAAGCGTATTGCCTGCCTTGTGAGTAGGGGGGGAAGGTGAGAGGGTGAGGTCAAAAGAGGAGAGGAGTGGAAAGAAGGAGGCAGAGAGAATGAGTCAAAGGAGACGTGGGAGGTTAAAGTCACCCAGAACTGTGAGAGGTGAGCCATCCTCAGGAAAAGGAACTTATCAAGGCGTCAAGCTCATTGATGAACTCTCCAAGGGAACCCTGAAGGCGATAAAATGGATAAGGAGCATGTTAAGCTTGAAAGGGCTGGTAACTGTGACAAGCAATGGAATTCAAGAGCGGGGCGATGATCAGATGGGTCGAGGGAGAAACGAGAGAATGTCCACTTGGGAGAGATGAGGATCCCAGTGCCACTGCCGCTGACGCAGAAGCTCTTTTATAGGTCAAAAGTGTTTCATATCAGTGTGGCCCATAGTCTCCTAGTTTAGTATTGGCTAAATCTCAATTAGAATTGTATATTATTTAAATATTTGATTAAATATTTTAATTTATTAATTTTTTTTTCTACTGATTATTTTCAAAAAGACTCACAAAAGCTATTGTAGAAGTATACAACATCATAAAACCGCATGGTAAAAAATTGTACAGTTTTAAAATCACTTTTTCATATTTTCTGGTTACAGACTAACAAAACACAATGTTAATAAAGGTTATCTTGTGTTGTACAGTTGATCTATATTTCTTTCTTTTTTCTTTTTCTTTATTTAATAAGGGATGACAATGTTATGCCAGAGTTGTACTTTTATGATACAATTTTATAGGACAAATTAGTACTGATCTTATAGCAGGTGGGCCGGAGAGTTGGGAGGGGGCACGCGAAATGTATCGGATTCTTCACTCTAGGCAGAGCGCAGGGCATAAACAGAAAAATAATTGAAGAAGACACTGGGACTTTAACTGTCATCAATCAAGTCGTTTTATGTCGCTTCATGTTGATTTCACAGTAGCAATATGAGTTCTATTCATGATTTGAAAGGATATCATATGCTATTTCTAGTTTTGAAAATAAAATAACAAAAAAGCGAATCCATTTGAAAATTAGGCCTTATACATTAGGCGTAAACATAAAATAGGTCCTAAAACCGTTCATCATTCATAGGACACGACATTGAATAGCGACTGTTTTTTTAAGTCTTTGGCTGTATCATTATAAAAGCTTAAATACGTTAGATAAAAAATTCTCTCTACGCTTTATAGATGTTTAGTATTAGTGTTTTTATCATTGTTTCCAACCAGTCCAGAAAATTATAGCCCTGCACTTTTGATATCATTATTCAAGTGTATTTTACAGTTGTATTCTTGAG
The DNA here is from genome assembly GCF_002910315.2 of Salvelinus sp. IW2-2015. NCBI lineage: Eukaryota > Metazoa > Chordata > Actinopteri > Salmoniformes > Salmonidae > Salvelinus > Salvelinus sp. IW2-2015. The sequence goes on from NC_036863.1 coordinate 18,314,067, forward strand.
GCGGTTCTCATTTGGCATTATTTGGTCGATCTATTACAATATATTACGATTCATTTTGCATTTCGATGCGTTATATCCATACTAGACCTATGGTATATTTACGTGAAGATCTCCTATTAGGATTTTCATTTCCACACATTACGTTAAGGTCCAACTTTCAATGAAGTCGGATAATATTATAAGACTAATCGATCACTTAGCTAGTTATCTTTCCCCCTACATTTTTGACCTCTCTTGAATGCCATACCCAGTAAAACATTCGCTTAACCTCTGAACTCTCTGATTATGTTTTTTACATCCAATCATTCTACCGCCCATATGACAAAGCAAAAAACAGTTTTTTTTGACAATTTTTGCCTAATTTCCCTTGCGCGGAGTTAAGTTGATTTAGTGGGGCTTCACGGGTTCCTGCCCACTCCTCTAGCCCAATAACCAAAAATTGGCCCTGTTGCTGTGGTCTGGAAATGCACCTGCCAGAGGATGCTTGCCCTTCTGGAAAGTATCTTGTGTTCATTCTCCACTAAGAGGAACTCTGAGCTTCTTGTCAGAAGTCCGCCATGCCGGTCAGTTCTTGAGTTCCATTAGTTATTAAGATTACTGCAGTTTATTGTGATGTATGATTTTATGGTCAAATGTATATATGGCTAAACCATAGGTTCAATTGGATTTCCACATAAAGCATCTTACCCCTCTTGAGAATTTTTCTAACATACTAGTGTTTCACAAGATAAGAGGCGATTGTCATAACTCACATGAAAAAGTTATTATCCAATTCTGGTGTCTAAAAGATTCGCACCGACAAACTGAGTAAAGAGGTTGGATTTGTGTGAATGATAGAGAATTAAAGGATGGTGGATACATTAACTTACCCTAAATGTAACAATGCACTTGTAGAGAAAAAGGGAAAGTTCTAATGGGATATTCAAAATTGATATATAAATATTAACTTTTACATTATTACAGAGTAAACAAGCTTAATTCCAACCAAGACCAATGGCGAAAAATTAGGGGAAGTAAGCTACAAAGGAAAAATATTTTTAATACAAGTACTGGTAGCCTTAGGTATTAATAATAGGCTAATAAACAAGTTTATTCTAATTCAATATGCAATAATTCGACAGCTAGTCGTTAATACCCGCAAACTGCAATAGAGAAATGTCATTGTAGGGCCTACAGATTTACTGTGGTTAATATTTAATCAGTCACCATTTGCTCACTCCTGGTATCATGCACAACTGCTTGCACACTACCTAAGTCGTATGTCCCATTCTGTAATCTGTGGCTTGTGGGGCATGATAGTGTCCCTGTCTCTATAAGGTCTTCTCACATAAGTCTTGGTGGTGGTTGTCGCTATTTATGTCGGCCTACGTATTGTGTGGGCATGGTGGAAGTTGTTGCCTTCTTGGATGGCTATGGGCAGAGAGCAGTGTGAATGGTTGTATGAACGTTGTATGAGAGGATGCTCTAGGTATGTTGTGTTCATGGATTTTGGGTGTTTTGTTGGCACGCTAGAATCAACCCGGATCTGTATGGGAGAAATTCGCAGCGCTTCTGGTTGTTCCTGGTTGAGAAGAGCAGACGGACAGTAAC
>NC_036863.1:18315681-18343309 GCF_002910315.2 Salvelinus sp. IW2-2015
CTATCCTAGGTATTCCTTAAAGAGGTGGGTTTCAGGTGTCTCCGGAGAGGTGGTGATTGACTCCGCTGACCTGGCGTCGTGAGGGAGTTTGTTCCACCATTGGGGTGCCAGAGCAGCGCACAGTTTTGACTGGGCTGAGCGGGAACTGTACTTCCTCAGAGGTAGGGAGGCGAGCAGGCAGAGGTGGATGAACGCAGTGCCCTTGTTTGGGTGTAGGGCCTGATCAGAGCCTGAAGGTACGGAGGTGCCGTTCCCCTCACAGCTCCGTAGGCAAGCACCATGGTCTTGTAGCGGATGCGAGCTTCAACTGGAAGCCAGTGGAGAGAGCGAGGAGGGGGTGACGTGAGAGAACTTGGGAAGGTTGAACACCAGACGGGCTGCGGCGTTCTGGATGAGTTGTAGGGGTTTAATGGCACAGGCAGGGAGCCCAGCCAACAAGCGAGTTGCAAGTAATCCAGACGGGAGATGACAAGTGCCTGGATTGGACCTGGCGCCGCTTCCTGTGTGAGGCAGGGTCGTACTCTGCGAATGTTGTAGAGCATGAACCTACAGGAACGGGTCACCGCCTTGATGTTAGTTGAGAACGACAGGGTGTTGTCCAGGATCACGCCAAGGTTCTTAGCACTCTGGGAGGAGGACAAAAATGGAGTTGTCAACCGTGTGGCGAGATCATGGAACGGGCAGTCCTTCCCCGGCAGGAAGAGCAGCTCCGTCTTGCCGAGGTTCAGCTTTGAGGTGGTGATCCGTCATCCACACTGATATGTCTGCCAGACATGCGGAGATGCGATTCGCCACCTGGTTATCAGAAGGGGGAAAGGAGAAGATGAATTGTGTGTCGTCTGCATAGCACATGATAGGAGAGACCATGTGAGGATATGACAGAGCCAAGTGACTTGGTGTATAGCGAGAATAGGAGAGGGCCTAGAACAGAGCCCTGGGGGACACCAGTGGTGAGAGCACGTGGTGCGGAGACAGATTCTCGCCACGCCACCTGGTAGGAGCGACCTGTCAGGTAGGACGCAATCCAAGCGTGGCCGCGCCGGAGATGCCCAACTCGGAGAGGGTGGAGAGGAGGATCTGATGGTTCACAGTATCAAAGGCAGCCGATAGGTCTAGAAGGATGAGGAGCAGAGGAGAGAGAGTTAGCTTTAGCAGTGCGGAGCGCCTCCGTGACACAGAGAAGAGCAGTCTCAGTTGAATGACTAGTCTTGAAACCTGACTGATTTGGATCAAGAAGGTCATTCTGAGAGAAGAAGCAGGAGAGCTGGCCAAGGACGGCACGTTCAAGAGTTTTGGAGAGAAAAGAAAGAAGGGGATACTGGTCTGTAGTTGTTGAACATCGGAGGATCGAGTGTAGGTTTTTCAGAAAGGGGTGCAACTCTCGCTCTCTTGAAGACGGAAGGGACGTAGCCAGCGGTCAAGGATGAGTGGATGAGCGAGGTGAGGTAAGGGAGAAGGGTCTCCGGAAATGGGTCTGGAGAAGAGAGGAGGGGATAGGTCAAGCGGCAGGTTGTTGGGGCGGGCCGTCACCAAGACGCAAGATTTTCATCTGGAGAGAGAGGGGAGAAAGAGGTCAAAGCACAGGGTAGGGCAGTGTGAGCAGAACCAAGCGGTTGTCGTTTGACTTAGCAAACGAGGATCGGATGTCGTCGACCTTCTTTTTCAAAATGGTTGACGAAGTCATCCGCAGAGAGGGAGGAGGGGGCGGGGGTGGGGAGAGGATTCAAGGAGGGAGGAGAGAAGTGGCAAAGAGCTTCCTAGGGTTAGAGGCAGATGCTTGGAATTTAGAGTGGTAGAAAGTGGCTTTAGCAGCAGAGGACAGAAGAGGAGATGTAGAGAGGAGGGAGTGAAAGGATGCCAGGTCGCAGGGAGGCGAGTTTTCCTCCATTTCCGCTCGGCTGCCCAGAGCCCTGTTCTGGTGAGCTCGCAATGAGTCGTCGAGCCATGGAGCAGGAGGGGAGGACCGAGCCGGCCTGGAGGATAGGGACATAGAGAGTCAAAGGATGCAGAAAGGGAGGAGAGGAGGGGTGAGGAGGCAGAATCAGGAGATAGGTTGGAGAAGGTATGAGCAGAGGGAAAGAGATGATAGGATGGAAGAGGAAGGTAGCGGGGAGAGAGAGCGAAGGTTGGGACGGCGCGATACCATCCGAGTAGGGGCAGTGTGGGAAGTGTTGGGATGAGAGCGAGAGGGAAAAGGATACAAGGTAGTGGTCGGAGACTTGGAGGGGAGTTGCAATGAGATTAGTGGGAGAACAGCATCTAGTAAAGATGAGCGTCAAGCGTATTGCCTGCCTTGTGAGTAGGGGGGAAGGTAGAGAGGGTGAGGTCAAAAGAGGAGAGGAGTTGGAAGGAAGAATGCCCATGGCCCTCTGCCCTAAGAGTGGATACTGCCTCTCTACACTCAGCCAGAATTCACTCAGTGTCTGTGATGTGAACCTCAGTCTCAATGTGGAGTCAGACGTCATATCAATGAACTGGTCCTCCTCTGCAGAGCTGAAACCAGTTGGAGCTGGTGCATTGAAAGGATCTCTCACCCAGTCATATTGGGAACTGTTTTCAGGGAAGTACTTTTTAAAGAATCCCATCAGTGATGAAATATGCTCCTTAATATATGGAATCACTGAGGTGGCATCATAGTCAGTAGTGTCAACAAATTCATTCAGGTTCTCGAATGAATCAGTATTTCCTTCATCAAGTCGCCTGCCCCACATTGCTAGCTTTCAAGTGAAAGAGCTGATCTTGTCTGTGACCTGAGGGAGGTGTTTATCTTTCCCTTGAAGCTGTAGATTTAGTTCATTTAGCTTTCCAAATATGTCACTCAGGTAGGCCAGTTTTGCCAGGAAGTTCTCATCACAAAATTTTTCTGCGAGGTCATACTTGTGCTCCTTCTCCGAAAACATTCTTATCTGCTCTCTGAGCTCAAAAACTCGGGACAAGACTTTTCCTCGTGACAGCCACCTTGCTTCACTGTGAAACAGCACAGCTTGATGTTCAGCTCCCATCTCCTCACAGATAGCAGAGAAGACTCTTGTTTTTAGTGGTCTGGTCTTTATAAAATTGACTACACCTACAATGTCAGTCATAACCTCACTTAATTCAGAGGAAAGGTGCCTTGATGCCAGTGCTTCTCTGTGTATAACACAGTGTGTCCACTCAGCATTAGGTGAGGCCTTCTTGATGAGTGCCCGAAGTCCTTTTCTCATCCCTGCCATGGTCTGTGCACCATCACTGCAAACACCAATGCAGTTCTCCCACTTTAGCCCATTCTCAGTCAGGAAGCAGTCCAGCATTTTGAATAGCTCTTCAGCTGTGGCTCTGTCTTTGACATATTTACAAAAAAGTAGATCCTCACAAAGGGAGTTTGTCATGTCAAAACGTACATAAGCGATAAACAAACAGTCTTTGTTGCTGTCAGTTGCTTCATCGAACTGTAAGGCAAAACGTTTGTCTTTGAGTTTATCTACCAGCTGTTCTTTAAGATCATTAGCAATGTCATTTATACGTCTGGCGACAGTGTCATTGGACAGAGGGATAGTTTTTATTTTTGCAGCACTTGCGTCATCCAGCATGACAGAGACCATGTCTAATGCTGCAGGCAGTATCAGCTCCTCTGCTATGGAGTGTTTTTTTTTAAACTGAGCAATTTGGTGGCCACCTTATATGATGCTAACAGTGCTCGCTGGTTTACTGAAGTAGCATTCACAAAGCGGGACGATTGTTGGCAATATTCGGGACGTTTTCGCTGAAAAGACTCAAGCGGCTTATCAGCGTGATTGGGGTGTAATGTCTTTAAGTGATGCCTTAATTTATTTGGCTTCATGCTGTCCGCTGCCAACATTTTTAGACACAGTAAACATACCGGTCTTACCTCGTCTCCCACCGTAGTCACAGTGAAGCCAAGCGCTACATACGCTTCGTCATATTTCCTCGTCTTAGCTTTCGGGAGACTTACGTTTGTCTCATTATCTCCGTCTCTCTCCGCCTTTCTTTTCATCTCTGTTAAATATTTTTCCATGGTGTCTCTTAAGGGTTTGTTATCTGCACTTCATATCTCCTGCTCTGTGCTGTGTGCTCTTGTTCGGTACAAAAAAAAACTACTCCCTGCGGCAAAAAAAAGCATGTTCCCCGGGGTCACATGCGCCCCCCCCCTGGCATCGCTCCGAGCCCCGCCAGGGGGGCGCGCCCCACTATTTGAGAAGGACTGCAGTAGCCTATATAAGTATAGAAATATAGGCCTAAGTAAGTTACGGTATTAAGACTAAACAGGATGCACTCTTAGGGCTACAGCTCGATGGGGGTTATACAAGGCTGCTATACTAAGCCTACTAATGATAATGACATTACTTTTTATTATAATGATGATCATAATAATAATAGTAATAATAAAAATAAAAATAAGCAGGAGATCAAGGAAAAAGGAAGTTTATTATTATTATTATAAACATAATTTTTCTGACAATTTGGAACAGTGTAAACACTAAATTAATTATAAATAATACCAGAGAGGCTGTTCTAACAAAAAAGTGTAAAGCCTTTATAAGAGCATAGCAAAGATTAAAAACAGCCAAATTTGTGAAATTGTTTATCTGACATGTGGTTGCGTGAGGCTTGGTGCTCACAGAATCAGAAGGCTATAAAACAAACTCAAACAGGCAACAGAAGCAGGATCTGTCTTATTTCTGTAGATATATATTTTTTGTGGTTTATAAAGCCAGGCACATTTAACAGTTAGGCTATTGATTATAGACCTAATTAAGTTGGAGTTTCCGCTCTCCTCACTTTTCTTAGACAATAAGACAAGGGCTGTTTTCTCGTCTCCTAACTCTGCTGCTGCCTCCGCCGCATTGTTCTCAACACCAATATGCTGGTTAACTTTGCTATTATGCACATAGCAACATGGTCTAGGAAAAGGCGCAAATTCAACAGCGCACTGACGTGTTTCAGAACCGCCAAAAGCGACCACTATCCAACGCGGGAGAAAGCACATTTGTTATAAAATAATATTATTTTTATTTGTGTTCTTACATAATATAACCATATACAATTTCAGTAGCACGTCTTAGACTGATGGACTGTGCCATCCCCATGGCCTCCACAATGGATCAGTCCACTCAGACAGGCGCAAATCAGACAGGTACGCCATGACTTTATTTTATAAAAAATGTTGCGTTTGCTCGACTAAAGAAATCTTGGTCAACCAACAGCCTATCGAGCAAACAATCGACCAGTTTACTTAATTGGGTCACCCCTAAACATAACAGATGCAAAGCATTGAATATTTAAATGAATGCATTTCTAAATAAATGTTGGAACATTGCCCCAGAAGCATTTAACTGCAGAGCACTCCCACATCATATGAAGGAATGTGCCTACTGTACCTGATGTAGGGGACACAGTGAACAGTTGGGGCCAATTTCATCATAAAATGTTTCCTTGGTGTTAAATACAGTCTGTGAACAAACTTAAAATGTATAAATTGATGGTTCGGATTACGGGATGCCAAGGTCATATTATTCCATATTCTGACCCAGTTAAAGTGTTGTTCAGATTCAATTTGATCTGTGGACCATACTTTTTTATTGGCTAGCTCAGAATATGATCTTTCCAAAACTTGTTTATATATTATAGAGATCAGTTATTCAGGAGCCCAGATAATTTATTTATAAATCCATCAGTGGATGGTTCGGTAGTTGGGTTTCCCAAGGGAATCCATAGGCCAGCATAGCTGATCTAAATTGTAAATATTATTGTGAAATATTGGATTATGGGCATTCCATTTTGATTCCCAGTTACATTGTTTTAAAATGCTGTGCCAAATAGAAATTGTGTGAACAATAATAGAACCAAAGCGTAGTTTACATTGTTTAAGGGATATATCAGTGAAGACCACCGCTTCCTGGGCAATAGGAGACACCATATTTCTCTCTATACTCAGCCAGGGTCAGAAGAACCATGTCTAAACCAATTTAGGACGGGAAGAAATGCTAGTGCCTGGAAATACAATTTAATGTTTGGTACGGATAGTCCTCCTACGTCTTTCCCTCTTTGTAAATTTGTTAATTTTATCCGTGATTGTTTACCTTGCCATATACATTTAGAAATAGCACTATGAATTTGATCCCAATAGCCAGAAGGGGGCACCATGGAAAGCACTGAACTACAGAAACTTAGCTGTGGCAATATATTCATTTTGACAAATGATATTCTGCAGATGAAAGCAACTGGGACATTATTCCATCTACTGAGGTTGGATTGAATTGATTTGAGTGTTCTGTTAAAGTTTCTGGCAATGGTTTTATGTAAGTGTGTCTTCCATCACATGTACAGCTGATTCTCAAGATCTTGCACACTAATGACATGCTATTGAGCCCACACTACTACACTGTCTGTTTTGACTACAATACTGGGTGGGGTGAATATATTTTATATGACATACATGATTTTTTATTAACTAGTAAATAGTATCCTACAGCAAAGTGTTTAAATCATTTCTAACTTGTTAACAATTTCATTTTAAAACATGTATCTTACAAAGGAGATGTTTAATCTAACTGCTTAACTATTTATCTGTACATGGAATTGTATTTTGTTTTTTTACTCATTTTCTTTCTAATATTTACAGGAAAATGCCACGGGCACTATCTGATGTGTGGAGACATTTTACTGCAGCTAATGTAGAAGGAAAAGCTGTGTACATTTGCAAATACTGTGCCAAATCATATGTGAAGAATGCAACAAAGATGCAGAATCATCTGGCTAAGTTTATACAGTTCCCTCAGCTCTCACAACAAGCAACCTCTGACAAAAGTCCCTCTACTTATACTTCACAATGGGAAGTATAACTTGCGACAGTTTCTTTATTCCTGATAAAAAAAAGTGCTATCCAATCTCGTAATTTAATGTGATGTATACGGTAATAGAGTAGACTTGGAAAAAAAATTCTAATTCAAGAATGATTGACAATAAATAATTCTAATCAAATTAAGATGTTGATGTATAATAATGAGTTCATTACCTGAATGCATCGCTATAGCCTATAGGTGTTAACAAAATATTCATACAAATATGATTAGTGATATGATTAATATGAAATCTGCCGTTTCCAGCTACAATAGTCATTTACAACATTAACAATGTCTACACTGTATTTCTGATCAATTTGATGTTATTTTAATGGACAAAAAATGTGCATTTCTTAAAAAAACAAGGACATTTCTAAGTGACCTCAAACTTTTGAACGGTAGTGTATGTTTTCTCAGGTTATGGTCAATAATATTAAAGGCTGCACTGAAATAGCATTGTATTTGGTCAAACACAACAATTTGCGAAGAGCAGTTTGCCAACAACTTGACAGAGGTTGAAGAATTTGAAAAATACTAATATGCAAATATTGTACAATCCAGGTGTGAAAAGTCCTTAGAGACCTACCCAGATCGCTGCCAAAGGTGATTCTAACATGTATTGACTTAGGCATTTCTAAAAACATGTTTTCACTTTGTCATTACAGGGTATTGTGTATTAAATATTTTTTTTATATATATGTGGAATTCAGGCTGTAACACAACAAAATGTGCAATGTCAAGGGGTATGAATGCATTCTGTCACGTTCGTCGTATGAAGGAGACCAAGGCGCAGCATGGTATGCGTACATTCTCTTTATTAAAAGAATGAACACCGAACAAACTAACAAAATAACAAACAAAACGTGAAGCTATACAATATCGTGCTGACAGGCAACTACACATAGTCAAGATCCCACACCAGAAAGTGGGAAAAAGGCCTGCCTAAATATGATCCCCAATCAGAGACAACGATAAACGGCTGTCTCTGATTGGAAACCATATCAGGCCAACATAGACATACAAAAACCCCTAGACCTACAAAAACCCTGGACATACAAAAACCCTAGACATACAAAAAACTAGAGTACCCACCCTAGTCACACCCTGACCTAACCAAAATATATATAAAACAGAGATATCTAAGGTCAGGGCGTGACAGTACCCCCCCAAAGGTGCGGACTCCCGGCCGCAAACCTGAACCTATAGGGGAGGGTCCGGGTGGGCATCTACCCTTGGTGGCGGCTCCGGTTCTGGACACAGCCCCACCTCCTTATGCTGATCCCTCCGCTTCTGTCGAACCGGACCGTGGATCATCGCCGGAGGCCCCGGACTGGGGACCGTCGCTGGAGGCCCCGGACTGAGGATTGTCGCTGGAGGCCCCGGAATGGGGACCGTCGCTGGAGACCCCGGACTGGGGACCGTCGCTGGAGACCCCGGACGGGGGACCGTCGCTGGAGGTTCCGGACTGGGGACCGTCGCTGGAGGTTCCGGACTGGGGACCGTCGCTGGAGGNGGGACCGTCGCTGGAGGTTCCGGACTGAGGACCGTCGCTTGAGGTCCCGGGCTGTGGACCCACGCTGGAGGTTCCGGACTTAGGACCGTCGTTGGAGGTTCCGGACTGTGGATCGTCGTTGGAGGTTCCGGACTGGAAACAGTCGCCGGAAGCTCTGGACTGGAAACAGTTGTCGGAAGCTCTGGACTGGGAACTGTCACCGGAAGCTCTGGACTGGGAACTGTCGCCGGAAGCTCTGGACTGGGAACTGTCCCCCTGGAAGCTCTGGACTGGGAACTGTTGCTGGAAGCTCTGGACTGTTGAGGCACACTGGAGGCCTGATGCGTGGGACCGGTACAGGTGGTACCGGGCTGATGACACGCACCTCAGGGTGAGTGCGGGGAGGAGGCACAGGACGTACTGGACTGTGGAGACGCACTGGAGATCTGATGCGTGGTGCCGGTACTGGTGGTACCGGGCTGATGACACGCACCTCAGGGCGAGTAAGGGGAAGAGGCACAGGACGTACTGGACTATGGAGGCGCATTGGAGGCCTGGTGCGTGGGACCGGTACAGGTGGCACCGGGCTGATGACACGCACCTCAGGGCGAGTGCGGGGAAGAGGCACAGGACTGTGGAGGCGCACTGGAGATCTTGATCATAGAGCTGGCACAACGCGTCCTGGCTGGATGCTCACTTGAGCCCGGCAAGTGCGGTGCGCTGGCACAGGACGCACTGGGCTGTGCAGACGAGCCGGCGCAGGATATCCTGGTCCAAGGAGGTGTACTGGAGACCAGGAGCGCTGAGCCGGCACCATCCGTCCTGGCTGGATGCCCATTCTAGCCTGGCCAATGCGGTGAGCTGGAATAGAGCGCACCGGGCTATGAATGCGAACTGGAGACACCGTGCGCATCACTGCATAACACGGTGCCTGACCAGTCACACGCTCCCCACGGTAAGCACGAGGAGTTGGCTCAGGTCTAAACCCAGACTCTGGCAATCTTCCTGTTGGTAAAACTCCTCGTAACGTCACCGCTCCGCTTTCGCTGCCTCAATTTCCTCCCTTGGACGGCGATACTCCCCAGCCTGCGTCCAGGGTCCTGCTCCATCCAAAATCTCCTCCTAGGTCCATTCCTCCTGACCACGCTGCTTGGTCCTTAGGTGGTGGGATCTTCTGTCACGTTCGTCGTATGAAGGAGACCAAGGCGCAGCTTAGTATGCGTACATTCTCTTTATTAAAAGAATGAACACCGAACAAACTAACAAAATAACAAACAAAACGTGAAGCTATACAATATAGTGCTGACAAGCAACTACACATAGTCAAGATCCCACACCAGAAAGTGGGAAAAAGGGCTGCCTAAATATAATCCCCAATCAGAGACAACGATAAACAGCTGTCTCTGATTGAGAACCAACATAGACATACAAAAACCCCTAGACCTACAAAAACCCTGGACATACAAAAACCCTAGACATACAAAAACCCTAGACATACATAAAACTAGAGTACCCACCCTAGTCACACCCTGACCTAACCAAAATATATAGAAAACAGAGATATCTAAGGTCAGGGCGTGCGTTCCCTCAAATTATTTTCAGCACAAATTTCAGGTCTGCTGATCGCAAACTTAAACCGTGTTTACTGTAAACACTGAGGCTGTACCTGCTTTAATGAAGTCTCAGTTTCAGACAGTGGTCAAGTAGGCTACTGTGGCTATTTGATCATAATGTAGGTCTACCAGAGTGGCCTACCATCACTAAACAATGGAGAAAATGTATCCAATAACATTTAACATGGAAATAGCTGTTCTATCATTCAGCCTACAGTAGCAGCCAATGTATGGTGTTTAATGTAGGCCTACATTCCATGAGACTTTTGAAAAAAACATGCAGGGCTTGACATTAACTTGTTTATCCACTTGTCCTTCAGACAAGAAGGTGACTGAAAATTGTGTTGTTTGATGAAAGAAAACTAAACTATACTTTACAAAATAAAATGTATTATTATTCCCATAGTATTATTACAGAGAATCAGACAAATTATGCTACCCTCTGCCTATTGGCTACTTAGCTTGAAGCTGGTTTCAAAATACAACACTGCCCCTTTAAGACAAAAAAAAGCACTTTACCTGAATTGCTTTTCAAAGGTCATGTCTAGACTTGACAGTTCATGCAGCTATAGAATTCTGATCATGGAATTCCGAACATGTCATACGTTTACACTTACATTTGAATGCGTCTACCATGTCCACAATGTGTCAGGATTCCCTTTTTCAGCGCTATATTCCAATGCCAGTATGCATTCTACAAATGGTGGAATAGGCTAAATATGATGATAACAAAACAACAACTGATGGCAGTAGCTAACTACTGTAGCTAACTACACAACTAACATCTGTAGCTAGCCAGCAAGCTAGCAAGCAACGCTATATGGATTGCAAACGGGTTAGCATAAGTCTAGCCAAACAAAAAATAGTAAAAAATATATATTAGCTAGCCTTTATGAGTCCAGCAAACAATGTTCCTCACACACTAAGAACGTTCTAATGAAAAGGTGCCGTTCGGGCCCCAAAAGACAAGTTTTCTGGAGACTTCTGGGAGGAGTGCTGATGAAGTCACCCACTGTATGCGCTTTCGGTAGCCTGATTGCATCCAGACTGAAGAGAAATCTGTGCACAATGCATTCCTGACCACCTCCTGAAGTGGTCAGCCAGATCTGAATACAATCGAACCACAAAGTGACTTTTGTGCATCTAGACCAGTCTTTTCAATACAATATTCATATTCTGATAGCAGAAGTCGCATGCAAGTATCAAGTGTACACATGACCAAAGATGTCTAGAAATGTACACATTTTGTGCTCTTGTAGGAAGTAATCACTCCCCCATTGCTGAATACAACTTATCTATAACTGGGCTAATAATTCACTAACTAGCATAGGATATGAACAAATGTGCACAGGTGTTTCTGATGAAGCATCTAAGATATGTAATAGTCGACAAAGGTTATTCGAGGAGAAACTTATTTTTTAACTAACCCACTTTGGTTCATATGAATCAATTTGGGTAAATATGTCTTGAGACAGGATGAAAACATTTTGGAAAAAGTGTAATATACGTGTGCTTATCAAAGACAGGCGGCGATAGGCTACAATCTAGATCCTCACAATAATTAATCATGGCCTGTAGGCCAAGTCCCTGGGAGATCAATTCAGCAGCGTAAACGGAGAGGGACAGCCATAAAAAATAAAAAAGGAATCGTGTGGTTGCCCATATCGGACTGGGCATCTATCCTAAACAGTTTAGCCCAGGGATCATCAACTAGATTTAGCCGCGGGACGATTTTTTCTTGAGGGGATGGTCGGGGGGCTGGAACATAATTACAAATAATTTGTAGACGGTCTGCCAAACATTCCACCCCCCCAAAAAACTACCGCGGGCCAAATTGCAGCCAGTTGAGGAACCCTGGTTTAGCCCATAGGGATGCAATGTGCCCCACAAGGAAGCAAACCCAGTCTGTATGACACTTCAATATATTGTCCATTGTTCATTAATTGGCGTGGAGTCATCATTGTCTAAATGTCCTGGACCATAGGCAATATAATAATGAAGTCCAATGTTCAGCTATAATAGTAATAATTGTGTTCCTTTTACCTAATTGAGGGGGTGTCCTCATCATTGACTTATGCTGAGGGCAGCATCATAGCCATTGCTGTGTGATTGTGCGTGAATAGCATACCTGAATATTGAGCCAGTCAAATTGGGGTTAGCCTAGATCTGTCTTGTACCCTTGTGTGTTGGGTTTGATGTGTTTCTCCAAGAAGTCTTGAGCCTCCTTGGCAGTGGAAAACGTGTGTGTTGTACTTTGGAAGGTCAAGATAAGGTTTGTCGAGTGGATGAAGCCGCATCTCATGTTGGCATCCTTTGGCAAGCTTTGTAGGAATGTTGGAATGACATAGCAGCTAGATAGAGTTAATATGCCTTCATGGCACAAGTATGTATATGTGTCCTTCATGGTGTGTGGTGTCTGTGGATTTGATGGTGTATGGACTGTGGTGTTAATGTCTGGTATGCTGTCTGCGGGCTTGGTGTTGCATTTCCTTTGGCGTTTGTGTGTGTGTTAGGCTTGGGCAGTATACCGTATATACAGTGGCGACCCGTCATTCAGGGCAAGGGGGGCTTGCCTGTTTTGTACGTTATTTTAACAGTAATATGTGTCACATATCAGTTTGCAAACAATGTAAAAAAATATATATATATCATTGAATTAATAAAGCCGCATACACACATGGTCTCTTTTTTGTTTTCTTGAATAAGGCAGCTCCAAAATGCAGGTGTTTAAGCCTAGCTCAGTGCTGTCTGTGGTGGTGGGGCAAGCCAGCAGAAAATACGGAGCGTTGTGCCGTGACTGGCTCAGTGTTTTGTCACTCATGGGGAAACTACGTCACCGCGAAGTGTAAGGGGAGACCTCGAAAATTCTAGCCCTTTGGCTGCTGACTTTAGAAGTGCCCATCCAAAAAGGCTCAAGGTCATTGGCCACAGATAAAATGACATCAAATCACGTTATATGTACAGCAGCTTTGATTTGACTGATCATGTCAACATCATACTTTCAAAATCTTAGCTAGCAGTCATCATCATGAATAAAGTCAACAATCTACTGGCAAATCCTTTTCAATCCTTGTCATATGAAGATAAATAATGAAGAGAAATTATAGATAAAACGTATCGTTGCTCATCGGCCATTGAACATAAACATTACACAACAAGTTGGAAATCGCAAATTCAACAATGAGTGGTTTGGAAGGTGAGTCCAAAAAGGTATTGTATGCTGCTGCATAAATGATGTAATATGCCAGGGAGATATGTATACTGTAGCTAAGAAAGTAATAACGTTACTAAGTGTGTTGTGTAGTAAGCTGTTAGTAGCCCATGTGCCTCACGCTAATAATTTGGTCCCTTTTCCCCTCTTAGTTTTAGAGAAATGTAATCATCGAATATTGTAAGAGCTTTCATTGTCATCTTATATGCCCCCGTCATTTATCCTACGGTTCTGACTTGGTGTACATGTTCTAAATTCTGTCGCTGCACATTTCAAAAGTTCTGAACAAATAGTTATATTGACAACGTCAGTCCCAGCTCGCTCATTAATGCGAAAATCGGCACTACGTATATATAGCGTACCGGGGTATTTGGAAATAGCCACGGGGTGGTTTTTCAATACTGTCAATACTATTGAAATTATTTATTTGAAGTTTTTCAATAGATTTTAATATTTGTAGCTATTTTTTAAGTACATACCTTCAGTCAATGCAATGCGTTAGGAGATAAAGCAGATCACGTTCTTATTTCACCGGTCACATTATTTTACATTATAAAGCTTACTTAGTTCCCCAGCACAGTTGAGCCAGTCATGTGTTTGTTTGTAAATAGCACAACAGGAGAAAGCAGGAGCAAGTGAGTCGAGCTGTGTATTGACAGGGGTCGCATTTTATTTTGAAAGTCAACAGTGTATTTTTGCTTCAATAGAGTGATTAGGGACATGCAACTATAGTTTTCCTTCACAGAAAATACATAAGTGCAACACATTCATCATAAAATAGCTACATTTTCATTAGATGAACCTGCGTTTCTTCCTCTTGCAAATAATGGGGATGTTGGCCCTGTCGGGTGTTTGGAGAATGTGTCTTGCTTGTTGAAGATAAAATCTTCATGTTAAGTTTGCTGAAAATAAATGCAGTTGACAGTGAGAGGACGTTTCTTTTTTTGCTGAGTTTAGGTGCAGTGAAATGTGTTGATCAATGAAAACCCATTGAAAAGAGAGTGACCTAAAAAAAAAAAATCTGAATGGTTTGTCCTCGGGGTTTCGCCTGCTAAATAAGTTCTGTTATACAGAAGTGCAACGCTATTTGGCTGGCAGCCACACAAGTAAATGCGCTTACAATGAAAAATAAAATAAAATAATCTAGACAAAGTGGGGGGAAAATGATTAGGTACACCACCCCGTTGACAAAAATGTTTTGCTCCTACAGACAGTGAGTCACATGGCCATGACTTGCTATATAAAGCAGGCAGACAGGCATTGAGGCATTCAGTTACTGTTGGATTGAACGTTAGAATGGGCAAAACGAGTGACCTAAGCAACTTTGAGCGTGGTATCAACATCGGTGCCAAGTGCGCCAATTCTTGTATCTCAGAAACGTCCGGCCTCCTGGGCTTTTGACGCATGACAGTATCTAGCGTTTACCGAGAATGGAGCGACGAACAAAAAACATCCAGTCAGCAGCAGCAGTCCTGTGGGCAAAAACAGCTCATTGATGAGAGGTCGAAGGAGAATGGCAAGAATCGTGCAAGCAAACAGGCGGACCACAAACAGGCAAATAACGGCACAGTACAACAGTGGTGTGCAGAATAGCATTTCGGAACATACAACTCGTCTGTCCTTGTCACGGATGGGCTATTGCAGCAGACGACCACACTGGGTTCCACTCTTATCAGCTAAAAGGGCAGCAGGTAGCCTAGTGGTTAGAGTGTTGGGCCAGTAACCGAAAGCTCGCTGGTTTGAATACCAGAGCCTACAAGGTGAAACATTTGTCGATGTGCCCTTGTGCCCATTACTCAAATGGCCACCGGACTGATTACATTGACCCCCCCATCTCATTTGTTTTTTTACATTGCTGCTGCGCTGTTGACTATAGTCACATCATGCACATTGACTCGGTACCGGTACCCCTTGTATATAGCCTCGTTATTGTTATTTTATTGTGTTACTTTTTATAATTTTTTTACTTTAGTTAATTTGGTAAATATTTTCTTAACTCTTTCTTGAACTGCACTGTTGGTTAACCTGTCTAGCCCCGGAGTTCCGCTAGCGGAACGTTTCACAAAAAAAACACAAAGAAAAATCGCAAAATGACATAATTATAAATATTTAGCTTCAATTAAATCAGAAGTGTTATACACCAAATCAAAGCTATACCTCTTGTTAATCTAGCCAACATGTCCGATTTCGAAAAGCTTCACTGCAAAAGCGATTATCGATCAGTAAACAACACATTAGGTACAGTTACAGCAAAGTACATTAGTCACGAAAGTCAGAAATAGCAATAAAATTCATCAATTACCTTAGGAAATTTTCTTCTTTTGGCAATCCTAAAGGTCACGACGAAACAATGAAGTGGCGTTTTGTTCGATATAATCCATTTTTATAGCCTAACACGAAACATTTTGTAAACGGCTTGTGTGGAAAATTCAGCGTCCTTCAACTTTGGACGTAACATTCATTGTAATTACTCACTCTAAACGGACGTTTATCCAGTCATGTTCGGTTTCATTGCAATCCTCGGTTTGTTAGTAAAACAACCAAACATCATGGTTCTTTTCCCGGGACATATTGACAGAAAATATTTGATTTGAACACACCAAACAACGACCTCATTACGCGCCAATCGAATGACCTGTTCTTCGTTGATTGACTGTATTTCGGACCAATGACCACTGATCTTCTTGAAATCTAGCTGGATAGATAGCCAATGAACTGAGGTACATGGGAACATGCAATGGTTCGACCCGGGAAGAATAGGCTTTGTTGTAAACCCATGCGTAAACACAGCCATTCGCCATTGAAAATAACAACCTATCCCTCAACGTAACCAAGACTAAGGAGATGATTGTGGACTACAGGAAAAGGAGGACTGAGTTCGCCCCCATTCTCATCGACGGGGCTGTAGTGGAGCAGGTTGAGAGCTTCAAATTCCTCTGTGTCCACATCACCAACAAACTAGAATGGTCCAAACACACCAAGACAGTCGTGAAGAGGGCACGACAAAGCCTAATCCCCCTCAGGAAACTGAAAAGATTTGGCACGGGTCCTCAGATCCTCAAAAGGTTCTACAGCTGCAACATCGAGAGCATCCTGACTGGTTGCATCACTGCCTGGTATGGCAATTAATCGGCCTCCGACAGCAAGGCACAACAGAGGGTAGTGCGTACGGCCCAGTACATCACTGGGGCTAAACTGCCTGCCATCCAGGACCTCTACACCAGGCAGTGTCAGAAGAAGGCCCTAAAAAATGTCAAAGACCCCAGCCACCCGAGTCATAGACTGTTCTCTCTACTACCGCATGGCAAGCGGTACCGGAGTGCCAAGTCTAGGACAAAAAGGCTTCTCAACAGTTTTTACTCCCAAGCCATAAGACTCCTGAACAGGTAATCAGATGGCTTCCCGGACTATTTGCATTATGTGCCCCCCCAACCCCTCTTTTACGCTGCTGCTACTCTCTGTTTATCATATATGCACAGTCACTTTAACTATACATTCATGTATATATGTACATACTACCTCAATTGGCCCGACCAGCCAGTGCTCCCGCACATTGGCTAACCGGGCTATCTGCATTGTGTCCCGCCACCCGCCAACCCCTCTTTACGCTACTGCTACTCTCTGTTCATCATATATGCATAGTCACTTTAACCATATCTACATGTACATACTACCTCAATCAGCCTGACTAACCAGTGTCTTAATGTAGCCTTGCTACTTATAAAGCCTCGCTACTGTATATAGCCTCGCTACTGTTTTTCACTGTCTTTTTACTGTTGTTTTTATTTCTTTACTTACCCATTGTTCACCTAATAGCTTTTTTGCACTATTGGTTAGAGCCTGTAAGTAAGCATTTCACTGTAAGGTCTACACCTGTTTTATTCATCGCACGTGACAAATAAACTTTGATTTGATGTGTAAATATTTGTATGAACATAAGATTCAACAGCTGAACATTAAAACTGAACAAGTTCCACAGACATGTGACTAACAGAAATGTAATAATGTGTCCCTGAACAAAGGGGGGGGGGGGGGGGGTTGAAATCAAAAGTAACAGTCAATGCAGTCATAACAGTCAAATCAGACATTTTCTGTCCAAAAAATGATGCAGAAAAACGAATCCATGCATTTGTTACTTCTAGGTTAGACTACTGCAATGCTCTACTTTCCGGCTACCCGGATAAAGCACTAAATAAACTTCAGTTAGTGCTAAATACGGCTGCTAGAATCCTGACTAGAACAAGAATATTGATCATATTACTCCAGTGCTAGCTTCCTACACTGGCTTCCTGTTAAGGCAAGGGCTGATTTCAAGGTTTTACGTTAACCTATAAAGCGTTACATGGGCTTGCTCCTACCTATCTTTCCGTGTTGGTCCTGCCATACATCCCTACGCGTACGCTACGGTCACAAGACGCAGGCCTCTTAATTGTCCCTAGAATTTCTAAGCAAACAGCTGGAGGCAGGGCTTTCTCCTATAGATCTCAATTTTTATGGAATGGTCTGCCTACCAATGTGAGAGACGCAGACTCGTCTCAACCTTTAAGTCTTTACTGAAGACATCTCTTCAGTGGGTCATATGATTGAGTGTAGTCTGGCCCAGGAGTGTGAAGGTGAACGGAAAGGCTCTGGAGCAACGAACCTCCCTTGCTGTCTCTGCCTGGCCGGTTCCCCTCTCTCCACTGGGATTCTCTGCCTCTAACCCTATTACAGGGGCTGAGTCACTGACTTACTGGTGCTCTTTTCATGCCGTCCCTAGGAGGGGTGCGTCACTTGAGTGGGTTGAGTTACTGACGTGATCTTCCTGTCTGGGTTGCGCGCCCCCCCCCTGGTTTGTGCTGTGGTGGAGATCTTGTGGGCTATACTCGGCCTTGTCTCAGGATTGTAAGTTGGTGGTTGAAGATATCCTCTAGCTGTGGCTTTGGCAAAGTGGGTGGGTTATATCCTTCCTGTTTGGCCCTGTTCGGGGTATCATCGGATGGGCCACAGTGTCTCCTGACCCTCCTGTCTCAGCCTCCAGTATTTATGCTGCAGTAGTTTGTGTCGGGGGGCTAGGTCAGTTGGTTATATTTGGAGTACTTCTCCTGTCTTATCCAGTGTCCTGTGTGAATTTAAGTATGCTCTCTCTAATTCTCTCCTTCTCTCTTTCTTTCTCTCTCTCGGAGGACCTGAGCCCTAGGACCATGCGTCAGGACGACCGGGCATGATGACTCCTTGCTGTCCCCAGTCCACCTGGCCTTGCTGCTGTTCAGTTTCAACTGTTCTGCCTGCGGTTATGGAACCCTGACCTGTCCACCGGACGTGCTACCTGTCCCAGACCTGCTGTTTTCAACTCTTAATGATCGGCTATGAAAAGCCAACTGACATTTATTCCTGATTATTATTTGACCATGCTGGTCATTTATGAACATTTTGAACATCTTGGCCATGTTCTGTTATAATCTCCACCCGGCACAGCCAGAAGAGGACTGGCCAAACCCCTCATAGCCTGGTTCCTCTCTAGGTTTCTTCCTAGGTTTTGGCCTTTCTAGGGAGTTTTTCCCAGCCACCGTGCTTCTACACCTGCATTGCTTGCTGTTTGGGGTTTTAGGCTGGGTTTCTGTACAGCACTTCGAGATATTAGCTGATGTACGAAGGGCTATATAAAATAAACTTGATTTGATTTGAATGCAGCTGGTGGCCACACCAGATACTAAGTACTGGAGTGGATCTCCTCCTCATGGACTCCACCAGATTTGCCAGTTCTTGCTGTGAGATGTTACCCCACTCTTCCGCCAAGGCAACTGCAAGTTCCCAGACATTCTGGGGGGAATGGCCATAGCCCTCACCCTCCGATCCAACAGCTCCCAGGTGTGCTCAATGGGATTGAGATCTGGGCTCTTCGCTGGCCATGGCAGAACACTGACATTCCTGTCTTTCGGGAAATCACGCACAGAACGAGCAGTATGGCTGGTGGTGTAACGCTCATTCCTTCGACGATAAACGCGAATCCGACCATCACCCCTGGTGAGACAAAACCGTAACTCGTAGGTGAAGAACACTTTTTGCCAGTCCTGTCTGGTCCAGCGACGGTGGGTTTGTGCTCATAGGTGACGTTGCTGCCGGTGATGTCTGGTGAGGACCTGCCTTACAACAGGCCTACAAGCCCTCAGTCCAGCATCTCTCAGCCTATTACGGACAGTCTGAACCCTGATGGAGGGATTGTGCGTTCCTGGTGTAACTCGGGCAGTTGTTGTTGCCATCCTGTATCTGTCCCGCAGGTGTGATGTTCAGATGTACCGATCCTGTGCAGGTGTTATTACACGTGGTCTGCCACTGCGAGGACGATCAGCTGTCCGTCCTGTCTCCCTGTAGCCCTGTCTTATGCGTCTCACAGTACGGACATTGCAATTTATTGCCCTGGCCACCTGGTCCTCATACCTCCTTGCAGCATGCCTAAGGCACGTTCACGCAGATGAGCAGGGACCCTGGCATCTTTCTTTTGGTGTTTTTCAGAGTCAGTAGAAAGGCCTCTTTAGTGTCCTAAGTTTTCATAACTCTAACCTTAATTGCCTACCGTCTGTAAGCTGTTAGTGTCTTAACGACCGTTCCACAGGTGCATGTTCATTATTGAAGACCTGTGAAGTTATTTGGATTTTTATGAATTATCTTCGAAAGACAGGGTCCTGAAAAAGGTCTGTTTCTTTTTTTGCTGAGTTTATATGTGACAAAAAAATTATTGGCTGGTCCGACGAATCCCAGTTCCTTTTGCGTCATGACTTGGCGTATACAGCATGAGTCCCTGTGCCCATTCTAACTGGTATCAACGGTACAGGCTGGTGGCGGTGGGGTAATGATGTAGGGAATGTTTTCCTGGCACACATTAGGTCCCTTGATATCACTTGAGCAACGTTTCCATTCCCCAAAGAATTCAGGCTGTTCTGGAGGCAAAGGGGGATCCGACCCGGTAATATATGGGTGTACCTAATAAACTGGCCACTGAGTGTATAACGCAAAAATGTTGTGACAAAGCCATCAGTAAAGTTGAAACTTCTATTTAGTATATGGTACATAACAATTTAATCGCAAAAGTTATTTTTATGTGCACTACGTCATCACGCACAGCCTTATCCGCAACAAGTCAATTTGATGGAAACACATATTTGGTGGGAAAATGCACATATTGTTTTTATGCAGATTTTTTTWAAATATTTGCATGAAGATCTGTCACCAATTGGATGAAAACCTAGATAATCTGTCCCTCTCATATCTCATTCTATTTATAGCTCATTGTCATTGCATATGTGTGATGAGGAGAATCCACTGGTGTTTTATAACTATTGACCCAGACAGTGCTTGCAAATCCCTTATTTAATCAGAGCCATTACCTTGTTGCAATCAGATGTTTCCCTCCCCTCCAATCCCGCTGTTACATTTCCCCTATCAACATCCCTACAGGAGAAAAACTCTAAATCAGCCATGTCATTTATTTTTATTTAATTTGGTTCCCCAGCGTCAGCCACAGCTGTCTGAGTGGCTACTCCATTCTCCAGTAGTTAATTGCTGTGCTATGAATATAATTGTTGTTTGGCCTACTTCTTCACCCAGTGCATGAAAAGCAGTTTCCCCTTCAATGACAATCCCGCCGCTTTATCTCATCCCTCTCTCTCTCTCTCTCACACTCCTGTCCCCTACACTCTTTTTTTTTTATCTCCCTCCTCCCTTCCTCCTCTCCTGCCTCCCTCACACCCTATGGGGATGCATGGATGGTCTGTTAGTCTCTCCGTGATTCTTCTACTCAGAACACTGCCTTAACTTCCACTCAGTCCTGTCTTTTATTTTTATTTTATTTTCACCTTTATTTAACCAGGTAGGCTAGTTGAGAACAAGTTCTCATTTACAACTGCGACCTGGCCAAGATAAAGCAAAGCAGTGGGACACAAACAACAACACAGAGTAACACATGGAATAAACAAACATACTGTCAATAATACAATAGAAAAAGTCTATATACAGTGTGTGCAAATGAGGAAGGATAAGGGAGGTAAGGCAATAAATAGGCCATAGTGGCGAAATAATTACAATATAGCAATTAAACACTGGAGTGATAGATGTGCAGAAGATGACTGTGCAAGTAGAGATACTGGGGTGCAAAGGAGCAAAATAAATCAAGTAACAGTATGGGGATGAGGTAGTTGGATGGGCTATTTACAGATGGGCTATGTACAGGTGCAGTGATCTGTGAGCTGCTCTGACAGCTGGTGCTTAAAGCTAGTGAGGGAGATATGAGTCTCCAGCGTCAGTGATTTTTGCAGTTCGTTCCAGTCATTGGCAGCAGAGAACTGGAAGGAAAGGCGGCCAAAGTAGGAATTGGCTTTGGGGGTGACCAGTGAAATACAGTGGGGCAAAAAAGTATTTAGCCAGCCACCAATTGTGCAAGTTCTCCCACTTAAAAAGATGAGAGAGGCCTGTAATTTTCATCATAGGTACACTTCAACTATGACAGACAAAATGAGAAAAAAAAATCCAGAAAATCACATTGTAGGATTTTTTATGAATTTATTTGCAAATTATGGTGGAAAATAAGTATTTGGTCACCTACAAACAAGCAAGATTTCTGGCTCTCACAGACCTGTAACTTCTTTAAGTTAAACCAGGTGAGGTCACCGCATGTGTGGGAGGTAGAACTAAAGGGTTAGCTAAGGTGTATTGAGCAGGGCTAGAGGCTCTACAGTGAAATAATGCAATAATCACTAACAAAACAGCAATGGACAAGGCATATTGACATTAGGGAGAGGCATGCGTAGTCGAGTGATCATAGGGGTCCAGTGAGTAGCTCGGCAGGCTGGAGACACGGCGATTCAGACAGCTAGCGGGCCGGGGCTAGCAAGCTAGCAGAAGGGCCTTAGAGGGACGTCGAGCCGGAAGAAGTCTGTTGTAGCCCCCTCATGTTGTTACGTCGGCAAACCAGTCGTGAAGGATCAGCAGGGCTCCGTGTGGTAAAAGGGTCCAGGCCAATTGGCAAAATCGGTATAGTGGCCAAAGAATTTGTCCAATGGGCCTCTTCAGCTAACAGTCCAATATGCTCTAGACAGCTAGCGGGCCGCAGGTAGCAGGCTAGCAGATTGGCATTCAGTGGACGTTGCGACTAAGGAGCCAGTTGAAAAACCCCCTCGGGCAGATTAAGTCGGTAGTCCAGTCGTGATGGATCGGCGGGGCTCCGTGTCGGCAGTAAAAGGGGTCCAGGCCAATTGGCAAAATAGGTATTGTAGCCCAAGGAGTGACTGATGGACCTCTTCGGCTAGCTGGGAGATGGGCCTAGCAAAGGCTAGCTCCAGGCGAATTGGTTTTTGCTTCGGGACAGAGACGTTAGCCAGGAGTGGCAACTCGGACAGCGGCTAGCTAGCTGCGATGATCCAGGTGAGAAGGTTCAGAGCTTGCGGTAGGAATCCGGAGATATGGAGAAAAAATAAATCAGATTTGCTCTGGTTCGAATCGCGCTGTGCAGACTGCCAAGAGTTGTCCGGGCTAAAGGTTAGCTGATGACCGCTAGCAGTGGCTGGCTGACTACTAGCTAGTAGCTAGTTAGCTGGCTAGCTTCTGTTGGGGGTTCCAGTTCAAAAGTAAAGAAAATAGCAGATCCGTACCACATTGGGTGAGGCGGATTGCAGGAGAGTATGTTAAAGTTGAGGTTAATAAAAATATAACAAATATTTTTTTTAATACAGTATATGCGAAGAAAAATGATATAAAAAGATATATACACGGGACACGACAAGAGGAGGACGAAGACGTCTGACTGCTACGCCATCTTGGAACAAAAAATAAAAGTCAGCTGTCTGACTTTGAGAAAAAAGGTAATCTCTGAAATGAATGGTATTATTTTTTTATTTTGCTTCTATTCACACATGCCTATCTCCATTACTCAAGCTCACATAACTCCAGACAGAATTCAATTCAGTCAAAGTGTTGCAGTTAACTTGGATGATGTTCTGCTACAGATGTCCTTCTGTCAAGGCCTTGTTGAGTCATGTGGGTGATTTTAGTTCACTCCTAACCATTGGTAACATGCTAATCTCAAAGCCTCAGTTTATCAGCTGCACATGCAGAAACTAGAACTGCTGGGTAAGATAGTTAGTAGTGAATGTATTTACTGCACATCAACAGAGTTGCAAATGAAACTGATAGTTTGTTGATAGTGAGTAGTACCCAAATCAAATGGGTCTCAGCCAGGCAGCAAAATATCCTCACTCCACTTGTTTATTAGTTTGCATTTCAAATGTCTGTTTTCTCATCATGACTCTCACATTCCTCTGTGATTGTCCCTCATTCTCTCCCCAGCTCCCTGTGCACACTGCTTCTGTTCTTCTCTCCACTTCCCACTCTCCCTCCCTTCTGCTGAGGTCATGGTGTCTTTTGGCCTATTCCTCCCTCTCAGAGTCTGACTATTGCTTTCCTCTCTTGTTCCATAACGGGGGCAGAACAGAACAGAACTGCCTGTGGACCGCAGGGCCTCTGTGTATCACTGTCTTTCATTACACAGCATCTGCTGAGGATACACTATCTCAGACCATCCATCTGCCTTGCTGTCCATCCATATTGAAATCAACAGGCTTATGCATTTCAATGGGCACCTAATGCCTGGATTTGCTTAGTTCAGTATGTGATAAACTGTGCAGTGGTTGACGGTATAGTTGGTTCACCTGGTTCACCAACTACTTCTCAGATAAGGTCAGTACAGGTGCATCAAAGCGGGGACCGAGAGACTGAAAAACAGCTTCTATCTCAAGGCCATCAGACTGTTAAACATCCATCACTAACATTGAGTGGCTGCTGCCAACATACTGACTCATCTCTAGCCCCTTTAATAATGAAAAATGTATGTAATAAATGTATCACTAGCCACTTTAAACAATGCCACTTTATATAATGTTTACATACCCTACATTACTCATCTCATATGTATATACTGTACTCTATACCGTCTACTGCATCTTGCCTATGCCGTTCGGCCAACGCTCATTCATATATTTTTATGTACATATTCTTATTCATTCCTTTACACTTGTGTGTATAAGGTAGTTGTTGTGAAATTGTTAGATTACTTGTTAGATATTACTGCAGGGTCAGAACTAGAAGCACAAGCATTTCGCTACACTCGCATTAACATCTGCTAACCATGTGTATGTGACAAATAACATTTGATTTGATTTTGAGTTCAATGTGTCAAATCGAAGGGCCTGTTGTCCGGACCTCTGGCAGTCTCTATGGGGGTACCACAGGGTTCAATTCTCAGGGCCAACTCTTTTCTCTGTATATATCAATGATGTCGCTCTTGCTACCAGTGATTCCTTGATCCACCTATACACAGACGACACCATTCTGTATACATCTGGCCCTTCTTTGGAAGGGAACCTCCAAATGAGCTTCAATGCCATACAACGCTCTTTCCGTGGCCTCCAACTGCTCTTAACTTCTCTAGGATAGGGGGCAGCATTTTCACGTTTGGATGAAAAGCATACCCAAATTCAACTGCCAGCTACTCATCCCCAGAAGATAAGATATGCATATTATTAGTAGATCTGGATAGAAAACACTCGGAAGTTTCTAAAACTGTTTGAATCATGTCTGTGAGTATAACGTAACTTATTTAGCAGGCGAAACCCCGAGGACAAACCATTCAGACTTATTTTTTTGAGGTCACTCTCTTTTCAATGGGTTTTCATTGGGAATACAGATTTCTAATTGACCTTCTTGCAGTTCCTACCGCTTCCACTGGATGTCAACAGTCTTTAGAAATTGGTTGAGGTTWTTTCCTTTGTGTAATGAAGAAGTACGGCCATCTTGAACGAGGGTCACTGGAAGTGTACTGTTAGTTAGAGGCGCGTGACCAGAAAGTTAGCTACAGTTTGTTTTAATCCTGTATTGAACACAGATCATCCCGTCTTCAATTTTACCGATTATTTACGTAAAAAAATACCTAAAGTTGTATTACAAAAGTAGTTTGAAATGTTTTGGCAAAGTTTACAGGTAACTTTTGAGATATTTTGTAGTCACGTTTCACAAGTTGGAACCGGTGTTTTTCTGGATCAAACACGCCAAATAAATGGACATTTTGGATATATATCGACGGAATTAATCGAACAAAAGGACCATTTGTGATGTTTATGGGACATATTGGAGTGCCAACAACAGAAGCTCGTCAAAGGTAAGGCATGAATTATATTTTTATTTCTGCGTTTTGTGTCGCGCCTGCAGGGTTGAAATATGCTTCTCTCTCTTTGTTTACTATGGTGCTAACTCAGATAATAGCATTGTTTGCTTCGCCGAAAAGCCTATTTGAATTCTGACATGTTGGCTGGATTCACAACCAGTGTAGCTTTAATTTGGTATCTTTCATGTGTGATTTAATGAAAGTTAGATTTTTATAGTAATTTATTTGAATTTGGCGCTCTGCATTTTCTCTGGCTTTTGGCCAAGTGAGACAGTAGCGTCCCACATAAACTCAGATTTTTCTATATAAATATGAACTTTACCGAACAAAACATACATGTATTGTTTAACATGAAGTCCTATGTGTCACGTGAGCTGGGTGGGCATTCTATGTTGTGTGTCTAGTTTGTCTGTTTCTGTGTTCAGCCTAATATGGTTCTCAATCAGAGGCAGCTGTCAATCGTTGTCCCTGATTGAGAATCATATATAGGTGGCTTGTTTTGTGTTGGGGATTGTGGGTGGTTGTCTTCTGTCTTTGTGTTCTGCACCAGATAGGACTGTCTCGGTTTTCACATTTGTTATTTTGTATTTTGTATAGTGTTCACGTTATTGTCTCTTCTTTATTAAATCATGTTGAACACTAGCCGCGCTGCATTTTGGTCCTCTCCTTCATCCCAGGAAGAAAGCCGTTACAGAAACACCCACCAAACTCGGACCAAGCAGCGTGGCTATGGGAAGCAGCGGCAGCAGCAGCAGGAGCTAGCAAGGCAGAGTGGCTGGAAGCCCGAGAGGCTCCCCCCAAAATTTCTTGGGGGGGGGGACACGGGGAGTGTGGCTGGGTCAAGTGGGAGACTTGAGCCAGTTCCCCGTGCTTACCATAAAGAGCAGTTGGCTAAATTGAGGTACGAGTCGGAGAATGTGGAGGAGTTATTGGACAGATTGGAGGAAAGTGAAAGGATGGGAGATTGAGACATTTGATGAGTTGTTGGTGATATTGGAGGAGAGCGAAGAGAAAGAGATGTTGGTTTGGCGTAGTATACACGGTACTCGCCCTGAGGTGTGTGATTACCGTGGAGAGCGGGAGTACGGGCAGACACCGTGTTATGCGGAAGAGCACACGGTGTCTCCTGTACGTGTGCTTAGCCCGGTGCGGGTTATTCCACCTCCCGGCACTGGTAGGGCTAGATTGGGCATTGAGCCAGGTGCCATGAAGCCGGCTCAACGCGTCTGGTCTCCAGTGCGTCTCCTCGGGCCGGCATACATGGCACCAGCCTTACGCATGGTGTCCCCGGTTCGCCAACACAGCCCAGTGCGGGTTATTCCACCTCCCCGCACTGGTCGGGCTACGGGGAGCATACAACCAGGTAAGGTTGTACAGGCTCGGTGCTCAAGGGAGCCAGGACGCCTGCACGGTCCGGTATATCCGGCGCCACCTTCCCGCCCCAGCCCAGTACCATCAGTGCCTACACCACGCACCAGGCTTCCAGTGTGTCTCCAGAGCCCTGTTCCTCCTCCACGCACTCTCCCTGTGGTGCGTGTCTCCAGCCCAGGTGCGTGCCTCAGCCCCGGTACCATCAGTGCCTGTAATTTTTTTTATATTTTTTAATTTATTTTATTTTGTTTTATAATTTTTAAAAATATTTTTTCAATTTTTATTAAACAGCCGGCTCCCGTCCGCCCCGACCCACGCACCCAGGCCTACTGTGCGCCTCGAGAGTCCAGTGTGCCCTGTTCCTGCTCCCCGCACTAGCTTTGCAGGTGCGTGTCTCCAGCCCAGTACCACCAGTTCTGGCCACCACGCACCAGCCTACTATGCCGCCCTCAGCAGGTCAGAGTCGGCCGTCTGCCCAACGCCGCCTGCACTGCTCGTCTGCTCAAACGCCGCTGCACTGCTCGCCTGCCCAGCGCCGTCCTGAGCTGTCTGCCTGCCCAGCGCCCGTTGAGCTGCCTGCCTGCCCAGCGCCGTCTGAGCCGTCCGTCTGCCAGCGCCATCTGAGCCATCGTCTGCCCAGCGCCATCTGAGCCACCCGTCTGTTCCCGAGCCATTAGAGCCGCCAGCCAGTCAGGAGCCGCCGGAGCGCCCTCCAGTCATGAGCTGCCCCAGTCCGGAGCTGCCCTCCAGTCCGGAGCTGCCCTCCAGTCCGAGCTGCCCTCCAGTCCGGAGCTGCCCCCCAGTCCGGAGCTGCCCTCAGTCGGAGCTGCCCCGTCGGAGCTGCCCCTCAGTCGGAGCTGCCCCTCAGTCCGGCGGGCCCGAGCTCGCCTCTCAGTCCCGGAGCTG
>NC_036863.1:18343334-18351370 GCF_002910315.2 Salvelinus sp. IW2-2015
AGTACTCCAGTTCCGCACCACGCACCAAGCCTCCTGTGCGTCTCCAGAGCCCTCCTCTCTGTCCTGAGCTACCTCTCTGTCCTGAGCTACCTCTCTGTCCTGAGCTACCTCTCTGTCCTGCGCTGTCTCCTCTATCTAGGGGGGACCTTTGTGAAGGTTCCTAGACCAGGGTCGGGGGCGAGGGTCGCCACTCAAAGGACGCTAAGGAGGGGGACAAAGACAATGGTGGAGTGGTGTCCTCGTCCTGCGCCGGAGCCGCCACCGCGGACAGATGCCCACCCAGACCCTCCCCTTGAGGTTTAGGGGTGCGTTCGGAGTCCGCACCTCAGGAGGGGGGTACTGTCACGTCCTGACCATAGTTCTTATGTGTGTTGCTTGTTTTAGTGTTGGTGAGGACGTGAGCTGGGTGGGCATTCTATGTTGTGTGTCTAGTTTGTCTGTTTCTGTGTTCAGCCTAATATGGTTCTCAATCAGAGGCAGCTGTCAATCTTTGTCCCTGATTGAGAATCATATATAGGTGGCTTGTTTTGTGTTGGGGATTGTGGGTGGTTGTCTTCTGTCCCTGTATTCTGCACCAGATAGGACTGTCTCGGTTTTCACATTTGTTATTTTGTATTTTGTATAGTGTTCACGTTATTGTCTCTTCTTTATTAAATCATGTTGAACACTAGCCGCGCTGCATTTTGGTCCTCTCCTTCATCCCAGGAAGAAAGCCGTTACACTATGAGTGTCATCTGATGAAGATCATCAAAGGTTAGTGATTCATTTTATCTCTATTTCTGCTTTTTGTTACTCCTCTCTTTGGCTGGAAAAATGGCTGTGTTTTTCTGTGGCTATGTACTGACCTAACATAATCGCAAGGTGTGCTTTCGCCGTAAATCCTTTTTGAAATCAGACATGTTGGCTGGATTCACAACACGTGTAGCTTTAATTTGGTGTCTTTCATGTGTGATTTCATGAAAGTTTGATTTTTATAGTAATTTATTTGAATTTGGCGCTCTGCATTTTTACTGGCTTTTGGCCAAGTGGGACGTTAGCGTCCCACATATCCCAGAGAAGTTAAACGCTAGTAAAACTAAATGCATGCTCTTCAACCGATCGCTGCCCGCACCCGCCCGCCCGACTAGCATCACTACTCGACTAGAGGTCGACCGATTAATCGGAATGGCTGATTAATTAGGGCCGATTTCAAGATTTCATAACAATCGGAAATCGGTATTTTTGGACACATTTTTTTTATTTTTTTTTACACCAATATTTAACTAGGCAAGTCAGTTAAGAACACATTCTTATTTTCAATGACGGCCTAGGAACGGTGGGTTAACTGCCTTGTTCAGGGGCAGAATGACAGATTTTTACCTTGTCAGCTTGGGGATTCAATCTTGCAACCTTACAGTTAACTAGTCCAACGCTCTAACCACCTGATTATATTGCACTCCACAAGGAGCCTGCCTGTTACGCGAATGCAGTAAGAAGCCAAGGTAAGTTGCAAGCTAGCATTAAACTTATAAAAATCAAATCAATCATAATCACTACACATAGTTGATGATATTACTAGTTTATCTAGCGTGTCCTGCGTTGCATATAATCGATGCAGTGCGCATTCGCAAAAAAGGACTGTCGTTGATCCAACGTGTACCTAACCATAAACATCAATGCCTTTCTTAAAATCAATACACAGAAGTATATATTTTTAAACCTGCATATTTTTAGCTAAAAGAAATCCAGGTTAACAGGCAATATTAACCAGGTGAAATTGTGTCACTTCTCTTGCGTTCATTGCACGCAGAGTCAGGGTATATGCAACAGTTTGGGCCGCCTGGCTCATTGTGAACAAATTTGCCAGAATTTTACGTAATTATGACATAACATTGAAGGTTGTGCAATGTAACAGGAATATTTAGACTTATGGATGCCACCGGTTAGATAAAATACGTAACGGTTCCGTATTTCACTGAAAGAATAAACGTTTTGTTTTCGAGATGATAGTTTCCGGATTCGACCATTTTAATGACCTAAGGCTCGTATTTCTGTGTGYTATTATGTTATAATTAAGTCTATGATTTGATAGAGCAGTCTGACTGAGCGATGGTAGGCACCAGCAGGCTCGTAAGCATTCATTCAAACAGCACTTTCGCGCGTTTTGCCAGCAGGTCGTCGCTGTGCTTCAAGCATTGCGCTGTTTATGACTTCAAGCCTATCAACTCCCGAGATTAGGCTGGTGTAACCGATGTGAAATGGCTAGCTAGTTAGCGGGGTGGGCGCTAATAGCGTTTCAAACGTCACTCGCTCTGAGACTTGGAGTAGTTGTTTCCCTTGCTCTGCATGCGTCACGCTGCTTCGAGGGTGGCTGTTGTCGATGTGTTCCTGGTTCAAGCCCAGGTAGGAGCGTGGAGAGGGACGGAAGCTATACTGTTACACTGGCAATACTAAAGTGCCTATAAGAACATCCAATAGTCAAAGGTATATGAAATAGAAATCGTATAGAGAGAAATAGTCCTATAATTCCTATAATAAATACAACCTAAAACATCTTACCTGGGAATATTGAAGACTCATGTTAAAAGGGACCACCAGCTTTCATATGTTCTCATGTTCTGAGCAAGGAACTTAAACGTTAGCTTTCTTACATGGCACATATTGCACATTTACTTTCTTCTCCAACACTTTGTTTTTGCATTATTTAAACCAAATTGAACATGTTTCAATATTTATTTGAGGCTAAATTGATTTTATTGATGTATTATATTAAGTTAAAAGTGTTCATTCAGTATTGTTGTAATTGTCATTATTACAAATAAAATATAAAAAATTGGCCGATTAACCAGTATTGGCTATTTTTGGTCCTCCAATAATCGGTATCGGTGTTGAAAAATCATAATCGGTCGACCTCTACTCTGGACGGTTCTGACTTAGAATATGTGGACAACTACAAATACCTAGGTGTCTGGCTAGACTGCAAACACTCCTTCCAGAATCATATTAAGCATCTCCAATCCAAAATTAAATCTAGAATCGGCTTCCTAGTTTGCAACAAAGCCTCCTTCACTCACGCTGCCAAACATACCCTCGTAAAACTGACTATCCTACCGATCCTCGACTTTGGCAATGTTATTTACAAAATAGCCTCCAACACGCTACTCAGCAAACTGGATGCAGTCTATCACAGTGCCATCCGTTTTGTCACCAAAGCCCCATATACCACCCACCACTGCGACCTGTATGCTCTCATCGGCTGGCCCTCGCTACATATTCGTCGCCAGAACCACTGGCTCCAGGTCATCTCTAAGTCTTTGCTAGGTAAAGCTCCACCTCACCTCAGCTCACTGTTCACCATAACAACACCCACCCGTAGCACGCGCTCCAGCAGGTTTATTTCACTGGTCATCCCCAAAGCTAACACCCACTTTGGCCGCCTTTCCTTCCAGTTCTCTGCTGCCAATGACTGGAACGAATTGCAAAAATCACTGAAGTTGGAGACTTGTATCTCCCTCACTAACTTTAAGCATCAGCTATCTGAGCAGCTTACCAATCGCTGCAGCTGTACATAGCCCATCTGTAAATAGCCCACCCAACCACCTACCTCATCCCCATATTGTTTTTATTTACTTTTTTGCACACCAGTATTTCTACTTGCACATCATCATCTGCACATCTATCACTTCAGTGTTAATTTGCTAAATTGTAATTACGTCGCTACTATGGCATATTTATGGCCTTACCTCCTCACGCCATTTGCACACACAGTGTATAGATTTTTCTATTGTGTTATTGACTGTACTTTTGTTTATCCTATGTGTAACTCTGTCGTTTTTTGTCGCACTGCTTTGCTTTATCTTGGCCAGGTCGCAGTTGTAAATGAGAACTTGTTCTCAACTGGCCTACCTGGTTAGGTGAAATAAATTAAATAAATAAATAAAAATAGTATTGCATAGGGACAGTGTGCCAACATGTAATAGTGCTTAATAATGAGCTTAGGGGCCAGTTCCTCCTTGTGGGGACATTTCCCACGTCACCATGAAGACAAAGGCTATTTTAAGCTTAGGGGTTAGGTTTAGGGTTACAATTAGAAGTAGGGTTACAATTAGGGTTTGGGTAAGGGGTTAGTGGTTAGTGGTTAGGTTTAGGGTTAAGGTTAGGGAAAATAGGATTTTGAATGGAAATAGATTTTAGGTCCTCACAGGGATAAAATAACAACGTATGTGTGTAGAAGAACATAACGTGTGTTTATGTGGTGCATAGTCATGGTTGGTCACCTCTCAGTGCTGACACACACGAACACACATACCCACACCATAATGAACTGCATATTTCAATCACTGACCAATAGTATTTAGGTTTGAGAGGAGTCTCCAGGAAGACTTAAGAAGAATAGGTTGTCCCTTCTGAGTACTGACTTGATTTGTGACAGCTCGTCTGCTGCTAAATAGCACTTATCTATAAAGCACTACTTTCCTGCTGTATATGCATTAGCCTCTCTTATCTTTACCACTCCCATCAGCTACTGTACCGTGGAGCACTTCCAACTGATGAATGCTGACCTTGGCAACCTATCCCTCTGGATGAATTGAGTCTAGTGTTAAGACAAACCCGTTTGGATCACTGGTGAGCTACACAAATCAGTAGTTTTCTCCATGGGGTCAACCTGAGGTAACTGAAGAGGATTAGGGCTAAGTAAAAGGCTCCTTCCTCTTTTAACTGGCTGTGGGTTTACATAAAGATGTTAACATTATCCTGATATGGTCCAAGAGCCCAGCTCCTCTCCTTCGGGTAGAGCAGCAACCATGAACCTAGATTGCCCAACTTCTTCATAGGCACATATCTAAGATCAGTTTACCATCCCCCTAAATACTAACTTTAACCATTAGAGAAGAAATGCAAAACTGATTATAGATCAGTGTCTAGTGGCACTTCATCCTACTTCTGGTTTGGCAGCCACATGAAAGGCAGCACTGTCAAACAGTACGGGTGTCGCAACACAGACTTGTTGTATCCCAAACATTCTGCGACGCCTCAAGGGTTCATTCCTCCCACCATGCGATGGTGTAAGGTTCCATATTGGGGCAGAGCCTGTCCGCACGCTCCTGCTCACATTGGTGACCGTCGCTGGTGCCAAGGAGTGCCAACACCCATGCCCAGGGGCACCTCCGACCTCTAGTATACATTCCAGGCCTGGCACCACTACTGCTAATTACCAGCAGGTCTGCTAAGGCTGCCTTTGAAGTTTATCCCCCGTTAAGGTCAGGCTACAATGGAAGGTCTGTCCAGGGTCTGTACACTTCCTGGATGTTGTTATTGTCCCAATTCTGCTTTAAGCCGTTCAAGATACTCGTATTACTACACTGGGTCTAAGGAAACTCAAAGTGCCGTTCCGGAAACAATCCAAGAAAGGGCGAGAAACTGAGGTTTAGGATTAACAAAAATATGTCTAGTTTGTTGAGAGTTACATAGAGAGTTACATAGATAAACATCTAAGGGAGTTGTAAGTTATTACTGTCCTTCAACCATTATACACATTCACGCATGCATGCATACACACACACACACACGCGCGCGCATACAAGCGCACACACACACACACACATGCGCGCATACAAGCGTGCACACAAACAGACACATGCACGTGAAGGAAGTACAGTACTCACGGTTTCTCCAGAGTCTCTAGGTCTGTGTGTGTTGGACTCCTTGTGGATGTCGATACACTGTGTATGTCAGACTCTCCCTCTCTCCTGTCCTCTGTCTCTGTCTCTGTGTGTCGAGTGTCCAGACTTCCGGCAGAGTCACAGTGGTCCTGGTCCCCCTCTGCACCACATGTCATTCCTGAGAGGTCTGGATCAATAGACACCACTGCTAATGCTGTTTCCTCCTCCTCTTGTCCTTCTCCTCCCTCCTCTGCCTGCTGCTGTTCCTCCTGCTGCTGGACTGCTGTGGCGGGTTCAGCCTTGAAGTGGAATAGACTCCCCAGTCTCCTGAAGAAGGCATCTAAAGGGGGAGGACGTGTGGGAGAGCCGGGCCCTAGGGGGCTCGCCGGAGAGCAAGGCACAGAGTCCACTGAGGGGGGCGGGACGAGGGGCTGGTCCTTGGAGGACCCCTCCGCATTGTCCGATATGCTGCTGCTGCTGCCCTCTCCTCCTTTCTCCTTTCCCTGGCTCTCTCTGTCCTCCAGTGCCTCTCCCAGCACTCCTTCCCTTACATCTCCCTCTTCTTCCGTGCCTTGGAATGCCTGGAACCCCAAGACAATGACACAAAAAAGAGAGAGAGAGAAAGAGAGGGGTGTGTGTGAAAGCAAATCAGATTAACTTTCTCAGTCGCAGGCTTGCCACTGACAAAGCAGTACACAGCAGCACCCTGGCAAAAGGGTAGAACAGGGGACGAGTGCAGAGTGAGATTCCCATGAAAAGCCGGTAAACTCTCTTTCTCCCTCTTCTCTTTCCATCGACTGTGCCCTCTACAGCAACAGCAGCTAAGTGGCAGCAACTGCACTCTAATGCAAATGTGTCTATGAAACACACAGCACTCCCCTCCCCCATAGCCCTGCCCACAATGCAGTTAACTCTCTCAGCACCGCAGCAATCAGCCAGGGTAGTAAAAGAGATGGAGCCGCATGAGTAATACAGAGGGAGAAGAGCACCACATGCATTCTTCTGCAGCATTTATGTCATAGCCATTGTCAACCTAAACCATTCCTGCACAGAATACGAGAATCAAGGCTGTCTAATTGAACCATTCCCAGCAGGTAAAACTAGTGGAAATGACATCATGACAAAATGATGTAATTACGATGAAATTTCGATCCGTTTTTTCCACTAGGTTAATCTTCATTCGAAAAGTCCCCCAACATTATTACCCTATTCAAATGTTGTCTGTTTTGGTTAAATGTTGTTTGTAACATGTAGGAGGAAACTCATGGGAAACACTCACCCCACCCACATGTATATAGACATCCTTCACTCTCTGTCCATTAGTAGTCAACAATTAAAACATACACTCATGTTGTGGTTTTGTTTACTTCCTCAGCTACTGTAAATCACTTCCTGCCTTGAGACTACAGTATCTACAAGGAGACACAAAGCAATGTGCTACTAGCTTTTACCATGACACATCTTAGGATGTGGGGGCTGGGGGGCAGGGGGCAGAATTAGGGTCACCAAATCAATCAGACAGCGGCTGTCAAGGTCCAGACACAATGGACCACAGAGTGAGGAGCAGAAGGTAGGGGGCTGATTCTCAATACTCCTCTCTTCGTTTGCTTTTAGGTGAACGGATTGGAAAGGTTTTAACCATGTTGCTTTGTTCCTCCAGTCCTCTGAGAACATTATGAAGGAAAGGCATTCAAATTAATTCATATTAACATATAATATTATAACCATTACATGGACATAAAGCCCATTGTCCTTCAGCATATGGGCACAACGCCTCTTCTGGGACAGGACAGCTTCAACCAGTGAACTAGCTCTGGTATCCCTGTGTGCTTCACCCTTCACAGAGGCCTTAAGTGGACATCTCATTCAATTATCCTTCAGCTCATCACAAAGGAGGAGAAGGCAGACAGGGGATGTCTCACATGGCTGGGATTGGATTTAGCACTCCACCATGTCTCACAGACTTACATCAAATAAATATCAAATGGTTATTCAGCGCAGAACATATATTTTTAATACTCCCAAAAAGTAGACTTCAAATAGGCTTTGACGATGACCTGGTCTTCTATAGGTCAAAAACATTGCCAGCCATGTTAACTTTATAGAAATAAAACTTTTTGGGCAGGCGTGAGTCCAGGTCATCACAGGGCACTGAGGCAAGACACTTTCTCTAGACTGGTAGAGGAGACATAAATAGTCCTCACTGTCCCAAATGTCTTTATAATCCAGACGTAAACGTACACTCTGCCCTGTGATCCCTCCACCATTCCTCACGGGCGTCACTGGACTCACCGTCTCTCCTGCCCTACTGGACTCACCGTCTCTCCTGCCCTACTGGACTCACCGTCTCTCCTGCCCTACTGGACTCACCGTCTCTCCTGCCCTACTGGACTC
>NC_036863.1:18352085-18353517 GCF_002910315.2 Salvelinus sp. IW2-2015
CCTGC
Organism: Salvelinus sp. IW2-2015; assembly: GCF_002910315.2. Lineage (NCBI taxonomy): Eukaryota > Metazoa > Chordata > Actinopteri > Salmoniformes > Salmonidae > Salvelinus > Salvelinus sp. IW2-2015. The sequence goes on from NC_036863.1 coordinate 18,352,091, forward strand.
CCTACTGGACTCACCGTCTCTCCTGCCCTACTGGACTCACCGTCTCTCCTGCCCTACTGGACTCACCGTCTCTCCTGCCCTACTGGACTCCCATAATATTTGACTGTTCTACATGTCTTAACCCCATGTATTCTCTGTCTTTCCCCCCCTCTCCCTCCTCCCCCATGTACTGTCTGTCTTCTGTTTCTCAGTTTTTGATTTATTTGTTTGTTATTTTCTTTTTTATTGATTTGTTTTTTTGAAGAGTGTTTTGACACAATTTCAATAAAATGATGATTTGATACATTCTAGGTGACCAGATGAACAGTCATCATGTGGTATACCTACTTAGATGACTCTCCATCTAGTAGACCCAGTCTGTTGATGCGGCCCCTAGCTATATCCTGCACCCAGACAACATCACACTCAGACAGATGCCTCCCTCTCCCCTCTATTCCCCCTCTATTCCCCCCTCTATAACTCCCTCTATAACTCCCTCTATAACTCCCTCTATAACCCCCTCTATGGATAGAGGGGTTATAGAGGGATAGAGGGAGTATAGAGGAGTTATAGGGGTTATAGAGGGGGATAGAGGGGTTATAGAGGCCGGATAGAGGGGTTATAGAGGGGGAATAGAGGAGTTATAGAGGGGTTATAGAGGGGGATAGACGAGTTATAGAGGGGGAATAGAGCGGAGTTATAGAGGGTTATAGAGGGAGTTATAGAGGGTTATAGAGGGAAATAGAGGAGAATAGAGGGATTAGTAGAGGGAATAAGGGAGTTATCAGAGGGGTTATAGAGGGGGAGTAGAGGCGGTTATGAGGATTTATAGAGGGGAATAGAGGGAGTTTATAGAGGGATTATAGAGGGAGAATAGGAGGGGATATAGAGGGGGAATAGGGTGGGTTATAGAGAGGGGTTATAGAGGGGTGTATAGAGGGAGTTTAGAGGGAGTTATTAGGGGGGAATAGAGGGGGAAGAGAGGGAGAAGGAGGCATCTGATTGAGTGTGATGTTGTCTGGGCAGACTATAGCTAGCGCCGCCGCACGACTAGATCAAACCAGACTGGTCCATAAACTACAACTGACGAATAGAGCAGAGTCATCATATTGTATCTGAGCGTACTCCACACATGACTCGACTTGTTCATTCTTAGGTCACACCCATGTCACGAAAATCACATCATGTCATCTGCAGACCTTTTAATAGAAAATTGTCGTCTCGCTAACACTTCTTCGCATAAATAACAGACAAACAATAAAAAAGAATGTCATAAGAGAATAACAAACCAAGCTAAAATCAAAGAAATCTCATGAATATAGATCTAGTAGACAGACAGATACAATCGTCGAGAGGAGCTGATCTGCTTAGCTACCTTGTACCAACACTGCAAACCACCAAACTATGTAGTGACCCCCAAAACACCCGAAGTGTTCAGGGTTGGAGGA
>NC_036863.1:18353542-18365427 GCF_002910315.2 Salvelinus sp. IW2-2015
CCCCTCTATAACTCCCTCTATAACTCCCTCTATTCCCCCCTCTATAACTCCCTCTATTCCCCCCTCTATAATTCCCTCTATTCCTTCCACTATTTCTGTGGGGAGAAGCTCCACAGGATGTTGATGAGGACTGAAAGGGCGGCCGGCGGTGAGCTAGGGGAGTGTGTTTTGATGAGCTCATTCTCTGCTTGTTTGGCCAGCTGACAAAGCCAACAAACTGAGGGAGAAAAGCAACCTCCTATTTTCTGTTGCTACCGCTGACCTACTTAATATTTCCAAGAACAACCTTTACAGAGGAAGAGGGTGACAAGCCAGGAAAACTCAGAATGCTATAGCTAAGAACAAGCAGCATTGTGACTCGTGATGCACCGATATGACATTTTTGGCCGATACCGATAACAAATTCTTATTTACAATGATGGTCCAGACAACACTGGGCCAATTGTGCGCTGCCTTATGGGACTCCCAATCACGGCCGGATGTGATACAGCCTGGATTCGAACCAGGGACTGTAGTGACGCCTCTTGCACTGAGATGCAGTGCCTTAGACTGCTGCGTCCATGTGTGTGTGTTAACTATTTAACTGTACTAGAATGCTTAAAAGGCCACTAAAATTCAAAATATCGGTTATCGGTATCGTTTTTTTTGTGGCAAGGAAAATATTGGATATCGGTATCGGCCAAAAATGTAATATCGGTGCATCACGAGTCACAATGCTGTTTGTTCTGTCTTTCCAGCAATTGTCAGCATTTTCCACCCTCTGTAGGCTAAGCATGTGTGATCCACAAAATATGTCTGACTGCCAGGGATAGATACGGTACTTTACTTAACACAATGTCAACAACAGGGTTCTAAGCAGAGACAACATGGTTCTTAGCACATTAATAAAGGGATCTTTTCAGACCACACAGAGAGGCTAGCAGCTAATAAGGAACCATGTGAGAGACGAGGAGGGGTTGAAGAGAGGAAATGGGGGACAAGAGGAGGCAGAAGAGATTAAGGGGTAGAGAGAATTCTCAAGGCTATGAATATAGTTTGTTTTTTCATATTTTTTTACATTTGAACATTTTGACCTTACAATACGGTTGAGTGAATGTGTTGCTAGACAAGCACTGTTGGCCACACTTGATAACTTGAAAATTAGCACGCGCAACAACTCTACAAAATGTGTCCTATTTGGATGGAAAACACAGCACCCTTTCTACGGGGTGTACAGTGTGGGTGTACAGTTATCGAAATGTCTCCCAGCAGACCATTCAAACAAAGACAGTATGAAGATAGGCAGAAACTGCTTCTCCAACAGAAATCCCTGATAAACACGGAGAGAAGAGACCGAGAAACGTGTGATCGAGAGGGATAGAGAGCAGTTGATTTGGGAGATATCCAGTGCTTGACTTGGACTGAAACTTATTTTGGGTGCTGGGACTGTTTATATTTAGGTGCAGGAGCTCCACATTACTTTTGAGATAATATTCTATAGAGGTCTCAAGCAGAAGAGCATTGGAGGTGCTGGTACTTTGATCCAACTGAAAATACATAATCTAAGTGATTGATAGTTTGTATTCAGCAGTCAAAAAAGTATGCCTTATTAACTTTGAAGAACTACTAAAACTGTGATTTTGTCAGACAGCATAGGCAGCAGTGCTATAGAGATGAGATGATGACTTGGAATGAAATAATAAAGTCATAAAATAAAACAAATGTAATATACACAACAACTGAAATATTTTATAGTAAAGTAATGTGAATAAATAATGGTTAATACTGTAAGTGATAACATTAATGGGCAGTCACTACCATCATTGGACTTTTATTAAATTGTTGTATTCTGTGTTGTTACAGCATTCAACCCAACCCACATAATAGTGCATTTAATTTAGAAGAACAAACAATCGAAACTGAAAACAGAGATAATTTTTTCATAATCTATCTGAAACGTATGCCTAACGAGCCCAGTACACCGGTATTTATTTTCCCAGAAACGTGTAAGCCCTTATTTGGCTTGAGGATGTCTGGTAGAAAAATTACACAGATGGCTACAGAACCGGCATTCATTTCATCCCTACTATAAAAAAGACCACTTGAGTCTAATTACATCCAGAAGCAAATCCTGTTTCAAAGCTGGCTTTAAAAACTATGCTAGAATTATTTCTGGTTATGTGCAAATAATATGCTGCCAGGGTCAGCATTATAATTTCCCAGCAGTAGGCTATGTGGAAAATATGAGCTCTAAGCCCTGACTGCAAAACCAAACCACCCTGGTTGATGGTTAGATTCCTTACTTATGCACTACACACACCCCTTGGGCCACTTCTTATGCAATCATCATAATCCTCAGCTCATGCCCCGTGCCTTCAAATGTTCTACTCAGCATCTGACAGCAGTACTGTTAGTGTTACAGGTTCTCTCTGTGTGAGCCTTGTTTACTTGTACACAGTCATGGGTACCAGGTATGGATTGACCAGGCAGCACTGCTTGACATCCATACCTTGGACAGCTCCAGGTCTTCTTGGTGCAGCGATGGTTCCCCTTCACTGGTCTCACTGTGGAGGCTGCTGTTGACTCCATTCTGCCGGCCACTGGTGATTGGAGAAAAAATTCTTAGAAGAATAAACCAGAGGTGCACAACATTTGTTTTATACAGCGGAAGTCTGGTTCTCCCTGGCACTCAATTGGCATTGCAGCACACCGGTCATTGATCGAAAGGAAAGGATGAAAACAAACATACATTGCAACCTTAGAGCACTAGAGTTGTGTACAGTACTACTGGTATGTAGACATTACAGTACTGAGTACCAACATCTTCAACAGGACATTGTTTGACAACTGTTAGCCCCATGGTGGTCACTCTCCTCATGGAAATAGCGATTACAGCATTGAGTCAAATAAAATACAATTTTATTAGTCACATATGCCGAGTACAACAGGTGTAGACCTTACAGTGAAATGCTTACTTGCAAGCCCTTAACCAGCAATGCAATTTTAAGAAAATACCTAATACCTAAGAGATAAAAGTAACAAATAATTAAAGAGCATCAGTAAAATAACAATAGCGAGGCTATATACAGGGGGTACCGGTACAGAGTCAATGTGCGGGGGCACCGGTGCCGAGGTAATCGAGGTAATATGTACAGTGGGGCAAAAAAGTATTTAGTCAGCCACCAATTGTGCAAGTTCTCCCACTTAAAAAGATGAGAGAGGCCTGTAATTTTCATCATAGGTACACTTCAACTATGACAGACAAAATGAGAAAATAAATTCCAGAAAATCACATTGTAGGATTTTTAATGAATTTATTTGCAAATTATGGTGGAAAATAAGTATTTGGTCAATAACAAAAGTTTTATCTCATACTTATGTTATATATCCCTTTGTTGGCAATGACAAGGGTCAAACGTTTTCTGGTAAGTCTTCACAAGGTTTTTCACACAACCTGTTGCTGGTATTTTGGTCCCAATCCTCCATGCAAGTCTCCTCTAGAGCAGTGATGTTTTGGGGCTGTTGCTGGCAACACGGACTATTCAACTCCCCAAAGCATTTTCCTATGGGGTTGAGATACTGGAGACTGGCTAGGCAGCACTCCAGAGAAGCGAATTGCAAATGCTTCTTACGAAGCCACTCCTTCGTTGCCGGCGGTGTGTTGTGGATCATTTGTCATGCTGAAGAGACCCAGCCACGTTTCACTCTTCAATGCCTTGCTGATGGAAGGGAGGTTTTTTCACTCAAATCTCACGATCATGGCCGCCATTCATTCTTCCTTTACACGGATCAGTCGTCCTGGTCCCTTTGCAGAAAAACAGCCCCAAGCATGATGTTTCAACCCCCATGCTTCACAGTAGTTATGGTGTTCTTTGGATGCAACTCAGCATTCTTTGTCCTCAAACCGACGAGTTGAGTTTTTAACCAAAAAAGTTATATTTTGTTTCATCTGACCATATGACATTCTCCCAATCTTTCTTCTGGAATCATCCAAATGCTCTCTAGCAAACTTCAGACGGGCCTGGACTATACTGGCTTAAGCAGGGGGGACACGTGTGCACTGCAGGATTTGAAGTCCCTGGCGGCGTGTGTGTTACTGATGGTAGGCTTTGTTACTTTGGTCCCAGCTCTCTGCAGGTCATCACTAGGTCCCCCCGTGTGGTTTGGATTTTTCTCACCGTTCTTGTGATCATTTTGACCCCACGGGGTGAGATCTTGCTGGAGCCCCAGATCGAAGGAGATTATCAGTGGTCTTGTATGTCTTCCATTTCCTAATAATTGCTCCACAGTTGATTTCCTTCAAACCAAGCTGCTTACCTATTGCAGATTCAGTCTTCCCGCCTGGTGCAGGTCTACAATTTTGTTCTGGTGTCTTTTGACAGCTCTTTGGTCTTGGCCATAGTGGAGTTTGGAGTGTGACTGTTTGAGGTTGTGGACAGGTGTCTTTTATACTGATAACAAGTTCAAACAGGTGCCATTAATACAGGTAACGAGTGGAGGAAGCGGAGCTCTTAAAGAAGCGTTACAGGTCTGTGAGAGCCAGAAATCTTGCTTGTTTGTAGGTGACCAAATACTTATTTTCCACCATAATTTGCAAATAAATTCATAAAAATCCTACAATGTGATTTTCTGGATTTTTTTTTCTCATTTTGTCTGTCATAGTTGAAGTGTACCTATGATGAAAATTACAGGCCTCTCTCATCTTTTAAGTGGGAGAACTTGCACAATTGGTGGCTGACTAAATACTTTTTGCCCCACTGTACATGTGGTAGAGTTTATTAAAGTGACTGTGCATAGATGATAAACAGAGGTAGCAGCAGCGTAGAAGGGGGGGGGGGCAATGGCCAATAGTCTGGGTAGCCATTTGATTAGATGTTCAGGAGTCTTATGGCTTGGGGGTAGAAGCTGTTTAGAAGACTCTTGGTCCTAGACTTGGCGCTCTGGTACCTCTTGCCGTGCGGTAGCAGAGAGAACAGTCTATGACTAGGGTGGCTGGAGTCTTGGACAATTTTAGGGCCTTCCTCTGACACCACCAGGTATAGAGATCCTGGATGGCAGGAAGCTTGGTGATGTACTGGGCCGTACGCACTACCCTCTGTAGTGCCTTGCGGTCGGGGGCCAAGCAGTTGCCATACCAGGCAGTGATGCAACCCGTCAGGATGCTCTTGATGGTGCAGCTGTAAAACCTTTTGAGGATCTGAGGACCCATGCAAAATCTTTTCAGTTTCCTGAGGGGGAATAGGTTTTGTCGTGCCCTCTTCACAACTGTCTTGGTGTACTTGGACCATGTTAGTTTGTTGGTGATGTGGACGCCAAGGAACTTAAAGCTCTCAACCTGCTGCACAACACCTCTGCCGATAAGAATGGGGGCGTGCTCGGTTCTCCTTTTCCTGTAGTCCACAATCATCTCCTTTGTCTTGATCACGTTGAGGGAAAGGTTGTTGTCCTTGCACCAAACGGTCAGGTCTCAGACCTCCTCCCTATAGGCTGTCTCATCGTTGATCAGGCCTACCTCTGTTGTGTCATCGGCAAACTTAATGATGGTGTTGAAGTCGTGCCTGGCCATGCAGTCATGAGTGAACAAGGAGTACAGGAGGGGACTGAGCATGCACCCCCGAGGGTCCCCTGTGTTGAGGATCAGCGTGGTGGATGTGCTGTTACTTACCCTTACCACCTGGGGGCGGCCTGTCAGGAAGTCCAGGATCCAGTTGCAGAGAGAGGTGTTTAGTCCCTGGGTCCTTAACTTAGTGATGAGCTTTGAGGGCACTATGGTGTTGAACGCTGAGCTGTAGTCCATGAACAGCATTCTCACATAGGTGTTCCTTTTGTCCAGGTGTGAAAGGGCAGTGTGGAGTGCAATAGAGATTGCATCATCTGTGGATCTGTTGGGGTGGTATGCCAATTGGAGTGGGTGTAGGGTTTCTGGGATAATGGTGTTGATGTGAGCCATGACCAGCCTTTCAAGCACTTTATGGCTATAGATGTGAGTGCTATGGGTCGGTAGTCATTGAAGCAGGTTACCTTAGTGTTCTTGGGGACAGGGACTATGGTGGTCTGCTTGAAACATGTTGATATTACACTCAGACAGGGAGAGGTTGAAAATGTCAGTAAAGACACTTGCCAATTGGTTAGCGCATGCTCGGAGTGCACGTCCTGGTAATCCGCCTGGCCCTGCTGCCTTGTGAATGTTGACCTGTTTAAAGGTCTTACTCACATCGGCTGTGAAGAGCGTGATCACACAGTCGTCCGGAACAGCTGATGCTCTCATGCATGTTTCAGTGTTGCTTGCCTCGAAGCGAGCATAGAAGTGATTTAGCTCATCTGGTAGGCTCGTATCACTGGGCAGCTCTCGGCTGTGCTTCCCTTTGTAGTCTGTAATAGTTTTCAAGCCCTGCCACATCCAACGAGCGTCCGAGCCGGTGTAGTACCACTTTTTTATAGACCAAGTCACTGGTGCTTCCTGCTTCAATTTTAGCTTGTAAGCAGGAATCAGGAGGATAGAGTTATGGTCAGATTTGCCAAATGGAGGGCGAGGGAGAGCTTTGTACGTGTCTCTGTGTGTGGTGTAAAGGTGGTCTAAAATTGTTTCTCTCTAGTTGCACATTTAACATGCTGATAGAAATGATGTAAAACTGATTTAAGTTTCCCTGCATTAAAGTCCCCGGCCACTAGAAGCGCTGCCTCTGGATGAGCGTTTTCCTGTTTTCTTATGGCAGTATACAGCTCATTGAGTGCAGTCTTAGTGCCAGCATCGGTCTGTGGTGGTATGTAGACAGCTACGAAAAATACAGATACAAACTCTCTAGGTAGATAGTGTGGTCTACAGCTTATCATGAGACACTTTACCTCAGTCGAACAAAACCTCGAGACTTCTTAGATATTGTGCACCAGCTGTTGTTTACAAATATACATAGGCCGCCACCCCGTGTCTTACCAGAGGTTGCGGTTCTATCCTGCCGATAGAGTGTATAACCCGCCAGCTGTATGTTATTAATATCAACGTTCAGCCATGACTCGGTGAAACATAACGTATCACAGTTTTTAATGTTCCATTGGTAGGATATGCGTGCTCTTGGTTCATCCCATTTATTTTCCAGCGATTGAACGTTAGCTAACAGTAAGGATGGCAAAGGCAGATTAGCCACTAGGAAATCAGTTAAGGATTTCAGTTTCTTTCTCCTGCGAATAACGGGGATGAGGGCCTGTTCGTGTGTTTGGACTATATCCTTCCCATTCGACTCATTACAGAAATGTTTTTTTCCCAATTCGAGGTGAGTAATCGCTGTTCTGATGTCCAGAAGCTCTTTTCGGTCATAAGACATGATAGCAGCAACATTATGTACAAAATAAGTTACAAACAATGTGAAAAAACCAACAATAGCACGATTGGTTAACTTCTTATGGCTGGGGGCGCTATTTTCACGTTCGGATGATGTCAGGACCCGGTGCGAGAAACAGTCACTAATAATCGTCAGAACCCAGAAGATGAGGCAGACACAGCAGTACTAGAGATGGTGGTTTAATTAAAGAACAAAATCTTCAGGCAAAGAAACTAAATCCACAATGTCCAAAAATAAAGCCAACCAAAAGGCACAAAAAATGAAATCTCCAAAATACAAAAGAAAACTCCACAAAGTGGTAAAAAAACAGCAGGAAAAACAAACCTCAAAAGACTACTCAAATAATACACAAGAACTAAACCAGAGAACTCTGGAAAATCCAACAAGAGAAATATCTGTATAAACAAGGCTTGGGCTGGGCTGGTGCTAACTACAGTGCAAACAAATAATTAGAGCAAGAAAACAAAAAGTACAAAAAAGTGCAATGGGACATCTAGTGACCAAAACCCGAACAGTCTTGGCCAAAAACCTGACAGAATCCCCCTCCTAGAACGGCTCCTGACGTCCTACAGCCTTCTCAGGGTGGAGGGTCCTGAACTGACGAATGAGGTGCAGGGTCCAGTATGTCCTTGCAGGAACCCAGGAGCGCTCCTCGGACGTAGCCTTCCCAGTCCACCAGATACTGCCAGGACCGCTGCACCGGCGGGAACCAGTATTCCGGTGGACGGTATAAGCCGACTGGCCACCGATGACACGGGCGGAGGGGGAGGTCTGCCTGCCGGATAAGGGAGAACAAACAACAGGTTTTAACAAGAAATGTGAAATGTTGGATTGATCTTAAGGGATCTGGGTAAGTGTAGGCGAAAAGTAACGGATTGATTCTCCTGTTAATCTTAAAGGGACCGATGAACCTCTGGACAGCTTGCGAGACTCCACCCGTAGTGGTAATTCTTAGTTGAGAGCCATACTCTGCCGGGGGTACAGGGTAGGACCGGGACGGCGACGTCTGTTGGCTTGTCGTTGTACTGCTGAGAGGAACGCAGAAGATTAAGACGTGCCTTCTTCCACGTAAGCCGACAGCGTCTGATGAACTCGAGCTGAGGCACTCTGATTCTGCCCTCCTGTCCGGAACAATAGAGGCGCATAGCCAAATGACACTCTGCGGGATATACAGTGGAGGAGGACACAAGGTGTTGTGCGCGTATCGGCCCAAACAATGAAGGATGACCATGTGGACGGGTTTTGGAAACCATGCATCTGAGGTGGTTTCACCTCTGATTCATCCTCTCAGTTTGGCATTGGACTCCGGATGGTCCTGAAGATAAACTGGCCTGGCCCCATGAGTTGCAGAAGCCTTCCAAAACCTTGAGCGAACTGGGACCTCTGTCGAAACCCTATCTTGCGGAATCCCAAAGACTCGGAACACATGTTAATCACCAACTCAGCTGTTTCCTTGCAAAGGTAATTTGTCAAGGAACAAACTGGCCGCCTTAGAAACCTGTCGATGATGACTAGGATCGTAGTATACCATGGGACGGAGAAGGCCAGTAATAAAGTTCCAACGAGATATGGGCCAGGGTCGGTGGGGGAATAGATAAGGGTGAAGGAGTCCTTGAGGGCGGAGGTGAAAGATTGCCCTGGCACACACGAACAGGTCTTGACGAAAGTGGCAACGTCTACTTTTATGTGGGCCACCATAACTTAGCTGGTGAACTCCAAGGTGCGACCTCGCCGGGTGAACGGTGAGGCAGAAGGAGTGCCTCCCACAGAAGACTTGGACCTTGCTGCCTTGGAACAAACAACCGATTAGCAGGACCTCCTCCAGGCCCGGTTCGATGGCTTGAGCTTGTTTCACGGTATCCTCCACTTGCCCGAATGCCACGATCTTAGCGGCCGAAGGACATCATGTCAGTCATCTTCTCGAATGGCAGGAGAGTAGATTCTGACAAGGCGTCCGGTTTGAGATTCTTCGACCCGGTCTATAGGTGAGATAAACTGAATCGGCGAAGAAAAGAGACCATCGAGCTGTCTGGAGTTCAACCGCTTCGCCTGCTGGATATACTCCAGATTTTTGTGTCCGTACAGCACTTGAACGTGAGAAGCCCTCGACCAGTGTGTCTCCATTCCTTCAATGCCATCTTAACCGTAGAGTTCACGATCCCCCACATCGTCCTCTCGGCGGGGTAAGCCGATGAGAGAAGAAGCGCAAGGATGAAGCTTCTTTCTTCACCCTCTGATGGACAGGACAGCTCCAACCCCAACCTCTGATGCGTCTACCTCCACCACAAAAGTTCATCCGCCGTTGGTAGTGTCGATGGGAGCAGAGAGGATGCGCTGCTTGGTCCTTGGAAGCCGTCTCAGCTTCTCTCCCCACAGAACCTTGTGTCACCCTGGTTACAGCTGAGAGAGGGGCTGCCACCGAGCTGAAGTTCTTGATGACGTGCGGTAAAAGTTGTGTAGCCCAGGAAACGCTGAACTTCCTTAACGACTTGGGGGTGGGCAATCCGCTACCGCCCCTACCTTCTTGGTCATCTGGACTCGACCGGTTCCACTATAATCCCAGGAATTGTACTCGAGAGGATGGAATTCACACTTTTCGGCTTAACGTACAAATGGCTGTCTAGGAGGCTTGAGCACTTGTCTGACATGCTTAGTGTGTCTTGAAGGGAGCTCGAAAAAGTGAGGATGCATCCAAGTAAAACAAACACGAAGATGTTAAGCATATCCCTAAGCAACATCGTTTATGAGCGCTTGAACACAGCCGGAGCGTTGGTCAGGCGAAGGCATCACCGAGTATTCGTAGTGACCAGTAGGCGTGTTGAAGCGGTCTTCCACTCGTCCCCGGTTTGATCGCACCAAGATGGATCGTTCCGCAGGTCAAGCTTAGTGAAGACAATGCTCCTGGAGCAGCTCAAGGCTGTGGCCATAAGGGGTAGCGGGTAGCGGTTACGACGGCGTTATGGCATTGAGTCCCGGTAGTCGATGCAAGGTCGTAATCCACCGTCTTCTTGGCCACAAAGAAAAAACCCTGCCTCCGCCGGCGAGTTAGATGGACGCATGAGCCTGCTGCCAGAGCGTCCTTGATGTAGGGATCCATAGCAGCTCGTTCGGGAGGAGAAAGGGAAAAAATCCGACCCTGGGAGGCAGTCCCGGAAACGGTCGATGTTGCAATCGTAAGGTTATGGGTGTAGTTTGGTGGCCCTCTGTTTGCTAAATACCAGTTTGAGGTCATGGTAACACTCGGGAACTCGGACAGGTCGATGGATTCAAGAGACTCGGAAGGGAACTCGGGAACTCGGGAAATACAAGTGTTGGCACGTAGGACCCAACTGCTTGATAGTGCCCACAGACCAGTCGATGTGAGGTTATGGCTGTGAAGCCAGGATAACCAAGACGAGAGGGAAACCGAACAGGAGATCATGAAGTTATCATTCCTGGTGTTGGGAAACGAAAGTCGCCAACGGGGTAGTGGCACGAGTGACAAGTCCAGATCCCAAAGGTTCTATCCAACGTAGTAACCCTATGAGGTCACTCAGAGGTTCAGAAGGAACGCCATTCTCTTTCGCCCAGACCCCATCCATGAATTACCTGCGGCTCCAAGTCTACCAAGCTTGAAGAGAAACTCGTGGTCGTCCAGGAAGGAAACTGGAATGAGCAGGCGGAGTTGGATGGATGGAGGAGGTTATGTTTCCCGTTACAGTCCTCCCAGGCCTGCACGGAGAGTGCGTTTCCCTGGAGCCCGACACGTGGAGCGGAATGGCCCGTTTGCCGCAATATAGACAGCATCGCTCCCTCTCCGGCGGCTCTCTTTCAGCTCGGAGATGCGTCCAACCTGCAGGGTTCTGGTGGAGCCAGCGAGGATAAGTGGAGACTCGGAGGCTGAACCGATAGGAGCTAGGTGAGCGGTCTACGGTTGAGTTCTCTCCTCAAGCGCTTGTCTATGCGTGAAGCCAACTTGATAAGGGACTCGAGGTTGTCCGTGGTTCCGATGGCCAGTTCATCTTGGATGGTGTCGAAAGACCCTTCAAAAAAACACCACGTGAGCGCCTCGTCGTTCAGCCACTTGTTGCTGCCACGTCGGAACTGGATGATGTCCGTCACGCTGCGCCGACCTTGCGGAGAGTCAGGAGCTGTTTGGCTGAGTCAGGGCGTTGGTAGGACCTTGAAACACTCGCTTGAATTCTCAGCAAAGTAGAGTAGCTGGCACAGCAGGACTTTGGGCATCCACACAGAGCTAGTAGCCCAGTAGGTGCTTTTTCGACAGCAGGGTGATGATATATGCTATCTTGACCGGCGTGGAAACACGATGGTTGGCAGCTCAAAGGAGAGAGAACATTGGGGTGAAAAACCCCTTACAAACACGTCGGAATCCCTTGAGGTGAACCGTTGGAGGCGGCAGACGAGGTTCAGCCAGGGGTTAACTGCCCAGGGCACTTGAATCTGATGAACTGAGCAGAAGCGGTTCCGGGAAATCGATCCGAAAATCTGCTTTATGGATCAGCAGCTCGAAGAAGTTGAGAATGGTCTAGCCATTAAGGCCTCTTGCCTGAACAGAGCATCTCTTCT
>NC_036863.1:18365527-18372394 GCF_002910315.2 Salvelinus sp. IW2-2015
ATTTACACAGGCAGTCTAATTCAGATCTTTGGCCAATCCTTTTTGCTAGATATTCCTCTGAAATGTGTGGTTGCCATCTAAGATGACTGTATATAGATTTATGCGATTTTAGTATTATCTGGGAATTTCAAACTAACATGGTGAATTCCAAACCCGTCACTAGCTCTCCTCGACACGTCCACACACGCTAGGTGGAAAGGYTAATGACTGAGAAAATTCCTTGTTGGGACATAACATACCAGCACAGGAAGAAAGGAACCATCAGCTTACTAGACATCAGCATATTATTTCAGCAGTTAAGTCATGATTTAAATAGGGTAAAGAATGGCGCAAAATACAAGTTGATAGAGTCATTTATTTAAAGCTTATATTTATTATAAATGTAAAAATTCAGCTAGACCAGACCATTTGAGTAGCATAGGAGCTTGCTTCCAGAGTTGCATTTTCCATTTCACGTCACAGACTAGTACATTGTTTTGCAAATTCACCATCACCCGCTAAATTCCTCAATACAGATGTGCAAATCTGCCAGTATTAAAATGGGAGCTCACAGATATGGTCAAAGCCATTGTTTCACCTTGCTAAACATGATTTATTAGAGCTGAGACATGCAGCAAGATGGTCTAGCTGGGGGTAAAAGAGTAGAGGGGTCAGAGAGAAACCATAATACAACTGGCATGGCTGTGGCCTTAATCGTCCTTGTCCTTGGCGCCATGTTTTAGGATGCGTGTGAACTCCACATAGTTGAAGTTGCTCTTTTTGTCAATGGGCGCCTCCCTGAAGAGCTCGTCCACCTCCTCGTCTGTGAAGCGGTCACCCATTGTGGTCAGCAGCTCTCTGAGGTACTCCTCCTGGATGACACCTGAGGACAGACAGGGTGACTCAGTGAGACAGGTATGCGAAAATGCCCATGTCATGGTTACTCCCCTTGGGTGGTGATGCATGGGTTATTCATGTGTTGACTCACAACCAACCCATCAGCATTTTTTTTTTTTTAAATGCCGAGCATCTGGCCAACCCAATACGAAACAAAAACATTAACCAAGACATTTTATCGAAGTTGACAGAAAGCATATTTCTGTATTTACAATCCACAGCCCGCTCAAAGGTGATATTTTGAAATTAAGTTTCGGGGTAGGGATACTTAAGGAATAAAACAAAAATGCCCAAGGTGTATTTGTAAGCATGAATTTCCCATATGGACCAGAGCCCTCACCTTTTAGCCTTGTACATTTCTATGACAAATCCTGGGGCAGGCTAACTCAGGGCTAACTCACTTTATCCTGAATAAAGTTTCTTAGCCACGAGTTGAGGACCAATGAAATCAGATACCTTCCCTRTTGCAAAGATAGTCATCCCCTTCATTTGAGGAAGACACCTGATAAAGTATTTACACATTTAACACAAAATATTTATGCTAAAATACACATCACGCATTGAATGGCAGCATTTGCATTCCAAACTGTGTTTTTCACACTATTGTATTTAGAAATGTGCGAAAGGATAACAGCCAACCAACCAGACATAACCCACCAATYGCAGTTCCCATTCAAATCAAGACTGGCAGCCATTGCTAGTTTTATTAAAATTGCCTTGGTTGGAGGTTCCAAACCCTTCTATAGATATGTCTATGGCCACAACGTGTTCCACAGATAGGAGCGATAGGAGTGGGAAAAAGCACACCAAAGACAGCATTAACAATAAGTAATAAAATCAACACAGCAATTCTACAAGCCCATTTAACACCATAGCCTTTGTCATTTTGAAATCAGCACAAATTAAAATGACAGTGGCCCATGGATTGATGTTTCAACATTGTCWCAATGAAGAGTTTGGAGTTCGACTAGCCATGTGCAACTGCAATTAATTACAAGCCTGCTAGAAATACAAGCATTCCAGGTCAGGCTTCAGCCATACTACAATGGATGAGCAATATCCATCGTAGTACAGATGAAGCCTGACTTGGAATGTGTAGGTAACTGAAGCTGGCTAGCTTTAAAAGCCTGAGTAGATCTAGCTTGCTTCATAGTATACCACTCTGAATTAATCATTTTGGGAATAAACCCTTGGGAGCCATGGTTTAACCCACCGATGTTACTTGGACAGCCCAAACATCCAGTCTATGCTGCTAAGCCAGAGACTCCTCAGGAATTGTATCTTCATCAAGAACCCCACAAACACATTCTCACCCTTACCGGTCAGGCAGATGGCATCTAAGAATGAGGTCTGATACCAACAGGCACAGCGAGTTTCTATCCACAAGCCATCAGACTGCTGAGCACTTGAACCAGACTGAGCACCTTCTCTGATTCTCCGCACCTTAGCACGCACACCACAACTGCTGCCACCAGACTAATTATACTGCTCAATTTATACACTTCCCCCCACTACACTTGGAAATATTGGACTAAAAATTGCACCTTCCTGTATAACGTACACTATGGTTATTCTATTCTACTGCCATTTACTTATCATTGTTGCATTGTCGAGAAGGAACTTACAACTAAGAATTTCGTTGGACCATGCATAATAAAACTTGAAACTTCTCTACATAACTACAGCATCTATTGTCAGTCACTACAACAGTATGAATCTATACAGAACGACACTGACAACATTCCTTTCCACTTGGAATAATTCCTTAAAGAAAAACCCAATGATTTGTTATAGGCTTACCTGTGCCTTCTTCGTCGAAACAGGCAAAAGCATTTCTGATGACGTCCTCAGGATCTGTGCCGTTGAGCTTCTCTCCGAACATGGTGAGGAACATGGTGAAGTTGATGGGCCCAGGCGCTTCAGTCATCATAGCCTCCAGGTAATCATCAGTCGGGTTCTTCCCTAAAAAACAAAGACAAAGAGTGCCACATTAGAACAGATTGCATTCAACTTCCTGTCAACAGCAACCTAGTTTTACAATAATAATCGGCATAAATGGTTTCAATCATATAAAACAATGGTAACAGGGTGGTAGGGAATTTTGGAAAAATGTATGTTCTTTGTGAATGCACGACTGTTTCAATGGAATGCCTCTCTCCTAACACCAACTTACCAGCTGGGAGACAAACCCAACCTTAGCCTGGGGGTAAATACCCTGTATCACCTTACATAACAAACCTAAACCCTTTCAGCAAGACGGACTGGGTCCACAAACACTACAAAGTTTAACACTAAGCATTGAACAAAAGACATATATGCAATCATTGAGAAGGGAGCCCAACAAGCACACTCAAGAGATATCACAAATCACCCAGTGCCTCAGTTTCACATTGAGTGAATCAATGTCCAAGAGAAAACCATGGACAGATTTCAGCTCAGCTAAGGGAGGGCTTCAGAGACACACCTAGTGAGGCAAGCATGTCATGCAGGTCCTCCTTGTCGACAAACCCGTCGCGGTTCTGGTCGATCATGTTGAAGGCCTCTTTGAACTCCTGGATCTGAGACTGGTCAAACATGGCGAACACATTGCTGGTAGCGCGCTGGGGGCGCTTCTTGGTGGTCTTTCCCTTGGCCGTTTTACCTGTGTTTTGATAATTCGTTTTACTTGAGACAGGAGACCAAGTGAAGACATAGGACGAGGTGGATAATTTTATAATAAGGCAGGTTTATTCAAGTGTAAAGATATTAGGCAAAAGCCGTGCACGGCCCCTTTCTGTCAGATCTTATGAAATCGTCGGAGAAGAGCCGCTCTAAACAGTACATTCAAATTATATAGGCAACTAGCAAAGTAGTGGTCTTGTCGTCTGGCCTTCCTCTTGGTCAATCTTGGTCGTGAGTGGTCCTGTTCGGACCAGGTGTCGACGTTCCATTGGCTCTTGACATAGTTCTTTGTCTTGAGTCACACCCTTGGAAAGAATGTGTATGTCTAAATGATGTTTCAGGGGCCTGTCCTGAGTGGGGTGTGTGTGTGTCTGAGGTTAGTATCTAATGAGATCGGCATGTGCCTAAGGACAAAGAGAGGGTGGGTTCATTTTGTACAAAGGATAGCCTATGTTTGAATGTTGTTATACTAGTCTCCAGTATCTATTCAATTTCTTACAAATCCCCCTCTTCACGTCTTCTAGACGTGAATAAACTAACATAAAAGTAAAAAAGACAAAGCTATGGGATAAAATTTGTCAGAAGACAAATTTTAATTTCCCCTCTTCACGTCTCACAAGAGACGTGACATAAAAGTTTCTTAGTCCTTAGTCCTTAGAACATTTGGGCCCTTTCCTGATTAGGGTCTATTGCGGCAGTGATAACACGGCTAGCAAGCGTGCGCGCACATGGAATGCAACAGCATCCACAAAGTACAAGAATGCCRGCAAAAACGGAAATAGATACTAGGATAGAGGAAACCAGCGTCTTATATTTACCAAAAGCATCCATCCATGAGTCCCACATAGAAGTGTCCACTCCAGAATGCTGTTTCATCTTACCATTAAGGGTACGAAGTCCCTCCAATGCTACAGTCAGACTCCCATCCGTAGCTGTGTTGTTGGGAATGAAAGTACAACACTGTTCACCAAACATAGCACAGACCCCCCCCCCCGTTCTGCCAATAACATATCCACCGCGATTCTATTTTGAAATGCCATCAGGGATGTAGCTGCCAATTGTCCATGGACCGCCTCAAAGCCTTGTTGAGTCCAAAAATCCCACATTATTAACCAAAAAACGAGAAAATGTTAAACCCTCAGGTCCATCCCTCTATACAACCTGTACCAGGTGGGCTCGTCGCCACCCGGGAACTTCAAACCTTCACAACAGGGAGGACAAACATCACTTTTTATTCATTCGACAACCTCCACTACAGCAAACCAAGGGTCCTCCTCTGTCAGGCCCACTCTCCTGCGAAAGCTTGATTCCGTATCAGCCTCCTTGCCACATCTGTAACAGACTTCTTCAAACAAGGTATGATACAGGCAGCACAGCACATGAGCATAAGAAAAACAACAACTAGAGTCAGAAATCCAGTAACCATCATTGTAGTATACTTACCAAACCAACCTCCCAGCCAGAGAACAGTCCACTCTCCTCCACACCTGCAAGACCCTTCATCTCCACTGATAACCTTGCCAACCCACTCAGAGCTTTTGAAATGCTCCCATCCGGACTAGTATTGTTTAGGGACAAACGTGCAACACTGTTCTCCAATCATTTTACATACACCTCCCTGGTTGGCCAGAATCATGTCCAGTTCTAGTCTATTTTGTCTACTGGTTTGAGAGGTAGCATCCAATTGTTCAGCCATCCCCGTAAGTACTGTGTGGGTGTAGTTTAACAAATCATTGTTGATTATAGTAGATATAATTGATCCAAGCATTCTGCTTAGCATCAACAATAGCTGGGCCAAACTGGGCAATAGATGCCACAGGCCATCATTCCTGTTTGATGTCTGGTATTCGTGGGGGACCCCTATTGGGACCCCAACAGGTTGGTGTGCATGTTATCTGTACCCTCGGACCAAGGAGCGTCACGGTTCTGCCGTCTCCTGGGTTGGTACCGAGTCTGTGTCATGTGCAGCTCCCAGAAGTTGGTTAGCTATAACCTCAATAATAGGCAATGGTGGTATCAGACTGGCCAAAACACATGTGCAACGACAATTTCCTTTCAAAAATGGGGTCAACCGCCTGGCAGGTCCACACATCCACCATACATCAGCAACACCTCTAGTTAATAGTGGATTTAGTGATGCAGGTAGTAGTAGGGAGCCTCCCATAGTCTATACCCCTACCTGTACCAGTGATACAGCTGTAATATCCTCCATATGCCTTAACTCCCCACGGTACCTTCTGGGGAGGGACTTCTGGGAACACAAAACTCAGAGTTTTACACAAGGTTGAATTTGGCTTAAACTTTCCAATATACACATCCAACCTTCCCCATTACTTAGGGCAAATGGGTGAGCAGCCAGAATAGGTCTGGCATGTCCACATACGACACAGTCCTTTCTATTAAGTYTTTTGTAGGCCAACCACATATTCTCCCTTTCCTCATAACCAGTTTCAGTCCCCAATTGTTCACTATCTTAGATGTCTTTTATATTTATTATCTGTACTAGATTGGAGAGCTTAGGTGATGGCGTGGGACTTGGTCTTGAAGTGGTGGAGGAGGCCGGCTGAACCCTGGTCCGTTGGAACTGGTGGTGGTTCTGGCAGCACTGTGATGGTAACATCCCCATCGTATCCTAATCAGACAGCTCAGGACRACAAGRAGTCCTGTAAAYCCCCAKCCTCTCCCAYAGAACACATCATCAGCCAGAGYTCAAYCAACACTTTCACTTCTATGAACGTACACAGTGAGGAAAGGTCGGGGTCAGGGAATTCTTCATTAAGGAGTTGATCCCCGAACTCTATTAGCAACGGTTCTTCTCCTTAACTCTGTGATCATTCGGCAGTGTCAGTGTGTCTCKCCCTCCAAGTGCGATATGCCCCCAGGTCGAGTGAATCACCTTCTCCTTTAATTCACCTGCAATGCATAAAATCTTGGACATACAGGTTTGGTTACCAAACAGTATCTCATTTGTTCTATCTGATTATATATTTAACTTCTATGCCTATTTTTTAGCTAGAATTTTTTAAATTTTAAATAAGTTTATTATCCAATAGGCCCCATCCTATCCTAGACCACAATGTACCCCTCCCCCGTTTGATACCTGGCTCTGGCCAGGTATCAACCTTACCTACTCTAAATAATGACTTAGTACATTATAATATAGAAACGTCCCTTTCATTCGCCGCATATCCAATTCTCCCTTGGGCGTACATTCATATCTATTCTTTTCCAATTCTCTGTCAAGTGACTTATCTACTTTAAAATGTATCTGTGCTGCTTATATATGTTAAACCCTTTCTCTCCTTTCTTATTTCACAGCCTACCTTGCTC